>NC_056735.1:1292203109-1292288744 GCF_019279795.1 Protopterus annectens
TCCCCCAAAACCCCAACCAGCTCCGGACAACCAGTCCTACCATGGCAGAGGTGGACAGGGAGGATGTCACCCCAGGGGCAGAGGGGCTCCTAGAAATTTCGGGTCCAGAGAACCTTTCGCTGAGCGGCCTGCGCAGCAGCCCTGAGGGGTTGCCCAGCTGCTCCACTCTGGAGGCAGTCGGGGGGGTGTTTTTTGAAACATCTAGCGGCATGGGAGTCCATCACAACAGACCGTTGGGTGCTTCGCATCATATCCAGAGGGTACAAAATACCAATTCTCCATGTCCCCCAATCCAAGAACCTCCCCGATGTACCACCCAATCACAGGGAGGCCGCAGCCACAGAAATACAGCAGCTGCTAAGAAAAAGAGCCATCCAGCCCGTCCCCCAAGACCAGCTCAGATTAGGGTTCTACTCCAGGTTCTTTTTGGTGCCAAAAAAGACGGGGGACCTGAGACCCATCCTAGACCTTTCCCGCTTGAACCTGTCAGTAACCAAGGAAAAATTCCGAATGGTCACTCTTCAATCTATCCTCCCCCTTTTGAGGGAGAATGATTGGATGTGCTCTATAGACCTCAAGAATGCGTATTACCACATCTTAATAGACAAACGATCCAGGAGGTTACTTCGCCTCCGGCTGGGAGCCAGTCACTACCAGTTCAGGGTCCTTCCCTTTGGCCTCACCACAGCCCCCAGGGTGTTCACCAAAGTGTTAGCAGTGATTGTGGCCCACCTGAGACTCCAGGGAATTCAGGTCTTCCCGTACTTGGACGACTGGCTCCTGACCGCACCAACAAGGCATCTATTTTGCTCGGCCAGAGACTTCTTTCTCCATCTAGCCCCACAACTAGGCATTACTATCAATGTCAGCAAATCTCTACTGGCTCCAACACAGATCATAGAATTCATAGGTGCCAGAATAAACACCAGAGATTTGCGAGCCTTCCTAACTGCCGAGAGAATCAGAAATCTACAACTTCATGTGCGGGCTATCCTTCATTCAGAGGCTTCACCAGCGGAATTGATCCTGAGAGCACTAGGCTCCATGGCAGCGGCGATTACACTCCTTCCATGCGCCCGTTTGAACATGCGAGTCCTGCAATGTTAGTGCAATGGTCCTTCCTATCCCTTCCTCTCCACCATCCCATTGCTATCAGCAAGGCTTGCAGAAGGGCGCTACTATGGTGGTTCCAAGCATCGAACTTCCATACGGGCCGTCCCTTCTGCACCTCTCCCCCTATCGCCACTGTGACCACGGACGCTTCCCACCTCGGGTGGGGGGGGCATTGCTCAGGCAGGACAGTTCAAGGCACGTGGAATGATACAGAGACCTCCCTGCATATCAACGTTCTGGAGATGAGAGCGGTGCTGTTGGCATTGCAAGCACTTCAGAGCTTCCTCCCCGCAGGAATGATTGCAATTCACTCAGACAACATGTCAGTGGTCTGGTTTATCAACAAACAGGGGGGAACCAGATCTTATCCTCTTTGCTGCGAAGCCATGAGAGTGTGGGAATGGGCGATCTCCACCAACCGCTTTCTGATTGCAATGCACATTCCAGGGAGGACCAACATCCTAGCGGACAAGCTCAGCCACACCCTTCTTACCCCTTATGAGTGGTCTCTCAATCCTCTAGTAGCGAAGCAGATATTCGCAACATGGGGGCAACCCTGCTGCGATCTTTTTGCATCTCCCTCAAACGCCAAATGCGACAATTTCTTCACTCTAATTCCCTCACCAGGGGAATCTCCAACAGACGCTCTGGTGCATGCTTGGCCACTCGGTCTACTCTATGCCTTTCCTCTTCTTCCAATGATGATACAACTCTTACAGAAAGCCTCGCAGTTGGGGAGCAAGATGATTCTCATTGCCCCATTCTGGCCTCGACAAATTTGGTTCCCTTACCTGTGGTCTCACCTTGTGAATCACCCTTGGATTCTAGATCCCATTCCGGATCTCATCTCCCATAAATTGGACTTGCCAACTCCAAACCTGGACAATCTGAAACTGACAGCTTGGTTGCTCCAGTTCCACTCCTAGTTAGGACTCCCGGTATCTCTTCACCAGTCAAAGCCATCCTCGTGGCAGCACATAAGCCCTCCACCAGGAAAGTGTATCACAGCAAATGGAAACGTTTTTCCATCTGGGCGGAGCGCCGCGGTCTAGATCCCTTTATGGCTCCTCTTCCATCCATTTTAGATTTCCTAACTGAACTCTTTCAAGAAGGCACTAGTTGTTCAACTGTCAAAGTGCAATTGGCAGCCATTTCTCATTATCATGTGGGACATGATACAGGACCCTTGATGTCAGCCAAATTGTGTAAAACCTTTCTCAAGGGTACCTTTTTACTTAGACCTCCTGTAAAAGAAGCCGTACCCCCATGGGATCTTACTTTAGTTCTTCAAGCCTTGACTGCTCCACCCTTTGAACCCACTGCTTCAGTGGATCTCAAATTCTTGTCATGGAAAACAGCATTCCTTGTAGCCATTACATCAGCAAAAAGAGTGTCGGAACTTCAGGCTCTTTCTGTAAAGCCTCCATACCTGATTTTTCACCCTGATAGAGTGTACCTCAGGATCAATCCCTCCTTTCTTCCCAAGATAGCATCAGAAACCAACAGAAACCAATCCATAAATTTACCGGTTTTCTTCCCTAAATATCAAAATAAGGGTGAATACAAGCTGCACTCATTGGATATTCATAGGCAGCTTCATTTTTATACTCATAGGATGGCTGGCCATAGACAATCCGACCAGCTGTTCGTTTCCTTTGCCAAATTTAACTTGGGGAAAGCTATCTCTAAAGTATCTTTATCTCGCTGGATTTCCCAATGTATCCTACTAGCTCATCAAGCCTCGGGTAGACCCGCACCAGAAGGAGTTCATGCTCATTCCACTCGCTCCATTTCTACTTCTGCGGCTTTCAAGTCTAGAGTTCCTTTGGATGATATTTGTTCTGCAGCCACTTGGGCTTCATCTCATACCTTTATCAACCACTACAAGCTAGACCTGCTTTCTAGAGGGAGAGCATCCTTTGGCTCTGCGGTGCTTCGTAATATCCTTCCATGATGGCCACCCAGGGTGCAGGTAGCTGGGAACTCTGTCCCACAGGTTGCTGACAAATGAACAATCCTACTTCAGATTTAGAAGTTATGTACTCACCATAACGTTCCATCTGAGCAGGTAGTTCATTTGTCTGCAACCATCCCCCCCTCCTTCCCCCTGACCTTCTTTAGATCTATTAGTTTTTAGATATCCTTTGTTGGATATATATGGAGAGGCAAACTCGATCTGAGGTCATGGATGGTTAGCAGGGGATTATGGGTGAAGGGAGGAGCTAGGAGCTCGGATCCATTAGCTTGAAAAAAGTTGCCGGCTCGGATCCGATATCGGATCCATAACCCACAGGTTGCAGACAAATGAACTACCTACTCAGATGGAACGTTATGGTGACTACATAACTTCTAATTTACTGTGCCTCTGTCTAGCAGGGACACAGGAGAGATCCCAGGGGTGAATTTGCGATTTCCCATCCACGCGTCCAAATTTCGCTTGAAGAGGGTCAGCGAGGGGCTATGTCTAACATGAATTGGGATTCTATTCCAGAGTGAGGGGAGCCTTTGGGAAATGAATCTGTCCCTCCATATCTGTCCCTATATATATTATATATATATATATATATATATATATATATATATATATATATAGCCATACATCTGTAGATAGCAATTGCAGATTAACAAATACACATATGTCCACATGCACCGTTAATGAGGTTGAGAGGCCCCACACACTGTACATCTTGTACGGATAGGCATCCCCCCACAGTGAAACACATGCGCCCTGCAATACACTACCAAGTACAGCCTGCCTCCCATATCACATGTAATATGTGGAAGCCATTAACTTCCTCAAGATACAGATACACAGACACAGATATGCAGATACAGATATATATATATATATATATATATATATATATATACACACACATGTGACTTCACATACACATGCAGACATATGTAGAAGGTGAACACAATATGGAACAGCCACTATGCCTGCAGTTAACACCTGAACAACTGGACACTGTATGGGCCATACATACTAATGTCAATCATTGCCTGCAACATGTACCCATAGAAAGGTCATAGGAAAGTCACCACACACAGGTTTGCAGAAATGGGAATCCTTTAATTGTGTACTATAACAGTTATATATGCCATGTCATATAGCTGTTCAGATACTGACAACCATATAAACAGAGTAATACAACTGTGAAACAGTTACACTAATACAGTAGTCTGGAAAGGTTCACAACTGTTGCTGTCCAGGCCAAGCCCTTGAAAATGTACAATAGTGAAGACAGACTGGGCCACAGGATACCACACAATCAACATTATGTACTGCAGGTGTGTAGTTCAGCAGCCTCTATCTACACTCTCTACAAAATCCGTAGGAAGTAATGATGTTTTGTGATCAAATGGGTTGTAACTGGTACATAACAAGGCATAACAAACAGAACAGTCTGTATGGCAGGAGGCAGTAGGCTTGCAGTACTACAGTTCATGTAAGTAATGTCAATATAGGTTAGGTATATGGTACTGTACATCCAGATACCTTGTGGCAGCTCACCCCTGATACCCCCACATTTTGTAATAGTCTAGGTCATTTATGGTACTCCCCACCTAGACTCAATAATACAGGCCCATATACCACTGTTACATACACTGGCCTCTGCAGTGCATAAGAGCACACATGTGATGTGTAGGTGATGCCCACACATATATGGCCCCAGCCCCACTGTATGTGTGGGGGATACAAGAGCAGTGGACTAATGGCAGCAATGGCAGTGTGATATACTCACAGCCCACTACAGACCAACCCCCCAACAGCATGACATATGTGCAAAGCTTGGTATGTAGATGGGGGACAGAGGCAGGAACACAGGCACATATGTGGAACACCGTTGCCATACACTAAGCAAGGTGCTGGTGTTACAGGATAGTCTGCAACATACCCTTAGTCAGGGAATTGAGGTTAGAAATAGAAATGGATGTAGCCATATACTGATAGCATGCAACACACACAGTGCCAGTGTAATATCTGACACAGGACCTGTGTGGTGGATGGACAACACGATAGGCATACCTCTGTTCAGCAAGAGGATAGGCCCCACAGTAGTGAGCTATGCAGACAGACTGCATTCCAAGGTACACTAGTATGTACACACACCCCCTGTAACACCCGTACCAAGCAAAGCATAACACAACTCTACTCACAGTTTGTCTGTAGTTCCTGATCCTTCTACAAATATGTGGCCTCTTTGAGTGTGCAGGTTCTCCTGTAAGAGGTATTGCTACCTGTTGTCTGTAACACTGATGCCCACACTCAGGAAGGATGTCCATCACACAGGAAATGTAAAGGGACCACGCCCACATGCTGTAGGGATTTATAGTGGGTGGTTGCCATGACAGTGGTAATTGGAAGTAGTGCGTGTGATTATATATATATATATATATATATATATATATATATATATATATATATATATATATATATATATATATATATATATATATATATATATATATATATATAGCTATCTGAATAAGTATATATACATATATTTCCACCATATGTCCTGGACATGGTGTGTAGCCCTACCCCAGCCCCTATAGTCCCAAAGTCATAGTGCAAGAGGATGTCAGGTATGTATAGCAGGTATATTACTAGACTGTTGCTACTGTCATTGGGATTGTCTTCACAGACATGGTGTGTGTGGAAGGTGACATCTGCTTATAACATGTGTGCCATTGGCTACTGACAGACATCCTAAGGAAAGCATTGTAAAGTACCACCACTAGCATGTAATGCCCCTGTGGAGTGCAGCAGAGATATTGGCCACTATATGTGGAACTTCGGACACACCCTGTACAGTTCAGAGGTATACACATAATCCCTTGGTGCACAACATGCGTACCAGTCCTGGCAGTATGGATGTAGACAGCGATGTAGATGGGTATAACACATAACGACTGGTATACATTTGGCACCTTAGGTGTTGGATTCACACACTCCTGTCTGGACTGACACATAATGACTGCTGGTACAGGGGTGCCATAGACACATACTACCCACTAGATATTGACATACATCTGTACAGCATCCCACTGCTCTATCTGACATACATCACATTTAAGGGAGGCCCGGCAGCAGTCCATCTGGCAAATATCTGCATATAACATCCTAGTTGTTAAGTACACTAAGCTGCTAGGCATGTAAGAATGCACTGTGCAGGCTACAGGCAGACTGGCTCAACACTGACCTACATCTTGTATGGGGGAATGCACATGTACCTGCTTATATAGTAGGCTCAACAGCCATGTCACAGCACAGGGTAAGATACACCTGTGTGACAGTGCATAACCACAACCAATGTGAACACAGCCCCAGCTACATATGGTAAGCTAGCATAATATTACAGTATATGGACTATCTGTTCTACACCATCCTCATATGTGCCACTCACAGAATGACCCTACATATACTGGGCTGGTACACAGTTTGGTCTGATGGCTGGCTGTGGTATGGGACCTGTGTGTGTATGGCCCTATAAACATGTATGGCAAAACAGTACCATACAGTGGGGCAGCATGTAACGTCTGATGGAAGGGGAGCTAGAACAATGACATCTACCACAGTCTTTACACAGGCTAAAGTACATATTAACAATACACACACTGCCGACATTCACCATCACTACACAGACCTCAGTACTGTACAAACATCCACAGAATGTCCAGCTTATGTCATGAAATATAACCCCGACTGTACATGACATATGTAGCAATCTGATATATCACTGGCTTGTTATCAGATATGATACTATTTATGGTGTACAGCACATATGTACCACTTTATGCATGCCATATGCACAGAGGTTGACAGAGGTGTGGCTGACAGCACATACACAGGGACAGTATAGACATGTTGCTGTGATAACCTCATGTATTTTCCATTGTAATGGGGTTTGTTGCAACCTATATCCTATGAGGGATATGACGTCAGTAACTGTCACAGCCCTCACCATCTACAGACTGCAATCCTCACACTACCTTCTACATTCCACAGATAGATGCACTGTGGCTAACACATGAAATCAAAGGCACAACACTGCCCAGTCTGCAGATGACCCTGCAAATGGGGATTCCTCATATACATGGAACTGACATGGTAGGTATTGCAACATGTACGACAGGCATATTCAGACAAACACTTTTAAACCAACATTACTCCAAATGCAGTATAGCAGCACTTACAGTCTGTAGTCAGGTCAGGCACATCCCCCTCCTGTTTGTTGGCCTCTTTCCACAGTGTATGTTGTTAGAAGTAAATCCCCAGTCCATCTGAGATGCTGTTTGCCAAACAACAGATCTAGTTCCTGCTCACAGTGACTGAAAAGGGCCAACACTGCCATGATGTTCCTAGATATTGGAGTGTGTTTCCATGCAACTGGCTATGGGAATGTTCCCACAGCTGTTCCACATGCAATCAGCTAGGGGAGGGCTGCAGTTCATGCAGATGCCATCAGCTGATCATGAGCATCACTTAAAATACACATGCTGTGGGTCTCCACATCCACCAGAGAGGGAGTGGGGGAGGCAGACAGAGGCAAATACATGTCAGGGAGGGGTGGGAGAGTAAAACTGAAGCATGTTTGTGTCACACACTTACCAGCACAGGGTATCAACCCCCCCGACAACTGTGTAGTACAATCACAGTTTGATGCAGTTATTGGATGCACCACATGGGTTACCTGATGTGGAGCACTCAGAACTTATATGTGATGGTGAGTGACATCTGCAACAGGGATATGGTAGATATACAGTAGGTGATGTACACATGCCTGTCTGCATGAACAAGTGCCAGCATCAACACAGGCACACTCACAAAGGGACGCATACACATTGGCACACTTGGCAGGGCCAGGAGTGCAACTCATCACTAGTGGGATTGCCACAACACATCAGTGTGCAGTTATCACATGCACCACATGGGTCATATGGAGGTCGTATGGGCAAAGAGTATGATGAGGTATCAGACAGCATGCTTCAGTATGCCCTGGGGGTTGTAGTGAGTGTGGATGTGGACATACGCACCATACAACATACACACGAACACACAGTGTGCCAGTTTTGACATGCATAGGTGCATGTCTGCATGGGTGTGTGGTGGTGAACTGTGCCAGCAGGCTGTACAAGGGTAGGCGATGGGTATAACTTGGCATCAGGCCACATGACAATGGTCTGCATTGTGGCTCAGGCCTGTAGTTTCTGCATTTGCCCACACAGGTGGGTATTGCATCCCCCATCCAGTCACCTGGGTGATTATTGTGTGTGGCTAATGCTGTACATCACATGCCATGTATGTGTTCCTTAGTCCATGACATGGATGGTGTCTGGATGTGCACACCTCCCACATGCATGTACAGTGACATGTGGAACTGTACCTACAGTGTCTGGCCCATGTTGTGAACACAGATTATCATCAGATGTGCCAGTCTTGCCCACCTGTGGCAGGAACTGGTAATGGGCAGCAGGTTTACCCAGCACCTACATTGATAGCATGCTAACAGCATTCCCTGATGTCAGTGTCATCTCTCCATGCAGGGCATCTTGTTAGGCATGGTATGTCTATTGTGAGTCACATATGAAGGCACCACAGGTGGGGCAGGTGTCCATTGGGGAACATGGTGGAGGTGCACTGTCTGCATGTACATGCATATTGGACAGATGGGCAGGGTGACATGCCCTCTGTAGCCCACTGCTATCACTGCATAGTTACTATCAGTGGCCAATATGCAATGTACTACCCACATATTGGCTGTTGCCTAGGCATGTGTTGCGTATGACACGTGTTGTGTATATGGTCTGGGTAATAGTGGGGTTGCTAACTGTGATTGGCTGGCCTTGATGTCACATGTATGGGTATGGCTTTGCACATCAGCCTCTCAGCTAATTTACATCTGCTATCCCTGTATGGTTGACATTGTGATATATAGTAGGGCCACCATAAAAGAAATAAGCAAAACCCCCTCTACGTTGCCAACCCACCTCTACACAGGATATGAGTTACAAACACACACACACCTGTCATGTCTGGGAGTAGAACCCCTGCCTAACTAGCTTATTACACTATATAGTTATAGTATGCGCCACGGATTACTGGAATACTTTTTCCCCAAAGGTGTATTTCACAATCAATGACATCAGCAGGATTACCAAAGTAGGGCATTTCAACTGTACTGCGAGTGACTAGCCTAAAATGCATTGCTCCCTACACAGACAGTGAGATACACACAAAACATCCACAACTGACATGTGTGGGTATAGAAACCCTGACCAAGGTCTATATCACACTACAGCATGGAGCTGTCATAGGATGAACCACAGGGATTATTAGAGAAATCCTTTCCCCAAAGGTGTATTTCACAATTAATGATATCAGCAGGATTACCAAAGTAGGGCATTTCAACTGTACTGCGAGTGACTAGCCTAAAATTTATTTATTTTATTTATTTCCAGTTTGATTACCGGGGAAGTCCACTGGGCCAGAACGTACCCATTTTCAGTGTGGAGGAGGCCCGAGAAAAAAAAAGCAGCAAAAGCAATCTCAATCAAAGTTACATGGTGTAAAAAATATAAAAAATAAATATATACATTTGAAATTACATTACATTGATACAGATTAGTAAAAAAAGCAAAAACACACAGTATACTTCAAAAATGCATTGCTCTCTACACAGACAGTGAGACATGCACAAAACATCCACAACTGACATGTGTGGGTATAGAACCCCTGACCAAGGCCTATATTACACTACAGCATGGAGCAGTTATAGGTCACACCACAGGGATTACTAAAGAATTTTCTCCCCAAAGTTGTATTTCACAATGAATGACATCAGCAGGATTGCCAAAGTAGGGCATTTGAAATGTACTGCAAGTGAGTAGCCTATAATGCATTGCTCCATACGCAGACATTCAAACACACTCAAAACATCCAGAAATGCCATGGGTGGAGATGGACCCCTACCACATTTCTAAATCACACTACAGCAGTACGCAGATACAGGACATGCTACAGAGATTACTGAGCTACAACCTTCCTAGAGGTGTATTTCTAGGTGGGTGGCATCAGCAGCCTTGCCAAAGTTGAGTATATGAAATCTAAGGAGAGTGAGTAACCTAAAAAGCATTGTTCTCTACTCAAAGAGAGGCGGAGACACAAATTCACACACACACACACACACACACACACACACACACACACACACACACACACACACACACACACACACACACACACACACTTACTTGCCAAGTCTGGGGTTAGAACACCTACCTAACTACTTTATCACACTACAGCAGTACACAATTACAGGACACACTGCAAAGATTACTGGGTCATGACTTTTCCAGAGGTGTATTTCTAGGTGAGTGACATCAGCAGCCTTGCCAAAGTTGAGTATATGAATTGTATGGAGTGTGAGTTGCCTAAAAAGCATTTCTCTTTACTCAGTCAGACATACACAGATTCACACACAGCACACAGTTGCTTGGTCTGGAGTTAGAACACCTATCTAATTATTTTATCACACTACAGCAGTACGCAGTTACAGGACACGCTACAGAGATTACTGGGCTGTGATTTTCCCAGAGGTGTATTTCTAGGTGAGTGACATCAGCAGCCTTGCCAAAGTTGAGTATATGAATTGTACAGAGTGCGAGTAGCTTAAAAACCATTGCTCTCTACTCAATCAGACACACACATTCACACAGTTGCTAGGTCTGGGGTTAGAACACCTACCTAACCACTTTATCACACTACAGCAGTATGCAGTTACAGGACACACTACAGAGGTTATTGGACTATGACTTTCCCAGAGGTGTATTTCTAGGTGAGTGACATCAGCAGCCTTGCCAAAGTTGAGTATATGAATTGTATGGAGTGTGAGTAGCCTAAAAAGTTATTTTTCTCTACACAGTCAGAGAGACATGCATACAAACACACACAGTTGCCAAGTCTGGGGTTAGAACTACTACCTAACTAGTTTATCACTACAGCAGTACGCAGTTATGGGATGCGCCATGGAGATTACTGAGCTACAGCTCTTCCACAGGTGTATTTCACATTGGATGACCTCAGCAGGCTTGTCATAATACTGTTATGGGGAGGGCGGTGTGTGCATGGGCCGTTACCCTTTCATATAGGGGTTGACATGCCACATGCGGACAAACACGGGATCATATGTCACAGGTATGTGTATACAGCTACTAGGTGACTATTTCCTTGTACAGTCATGTTGCACAGCTGGCATGTGCACCACATAGTCTGTCATGCCGACAGATACTGGTGGCTAGTATCTGCAGTGAGTTACATCTGCACCTCATGTGTTTGGGGCCCTTTGGCTGTATGCTGCATGGGACAGGCCCAGATGACTCCTTGTCACAGTCACCCTCTTCCACACATCTGTGTCCGTCTACCTTTAGCTTATTAAAGTGTGTTGTCCTTACATATATGTCTGTATTCCTATCCACTGTGTGTGCAAGGCAGGAGTGGTGCATACTGACATGTGTCTGCACTAAGAACTGCGACTGCCAGATATGTCTGGTCCACTGGTGTTTGCAGACATGGCCTTCATGTGTTTAAGTGTGTGAGCATGCCCAGTATGACCTTTCAGTATGTTGTTGACTGACATTGCCTTCATTCCTCTAAGTGTGTGAGCATGCCCAGTATGGCCATCTATATTGCATGTGTGGATCAAGTCCAGGTAGTTTGTACTGCGGTGCTGACCTTTGTGTTGTACACCAACAGGTAGCATGCTGTGTCTGCAGGGTATACATTGGTCATTTGGCATTGACTGTTGCTACATTTCTGCATAGCATCGGGGGGACACCTGACTGTTTCTACATTTCTACATATGAGTGGGGGTGGCACACCTGACTGTTACTATAAGTGTATGTAGGATGACACTTTTGCACATTTGCTAGGACTGTACTGGTATGTCGGGTACTCCATTTCAGTTTGTAGTCTTACCTATTGTGCTGGCTAGAGGCATACCAGTGTACTACAGATCTTAGCTTTAACTACCTACATATTACTTTCTGACGTCCTAGCCTTCACAACTTACATCCAACTGCCTGGCCTGCTGTACTCCGTCTGTGTAGGCCTGGGGGAGGGGTTACCCATAGGGCTCATTCAGAGGCCAGAGTACAGCATTTGTTTGTGTTTGTCTACACCTATCTTGCTGGCTGTAACTGTTGTTGGGTATGTGACCCTCCCAACTGGCATGTGTGAGTCACTTACCTTGTGGGTGTCCCAGTATTGAGGGTGGTGCTGCAGGGCTGCCTATGTTGGATGCACATAGTACACTCCCTATACATGGTTGAGCACAGGTAGTGTCATGTTTGGCATCCCTTTTATTGTATGTGCGAGTCAGAGAGAGGTGTCATTCCCTGGGTCCCTACTGTGTCAGTGCATGTGCTATGCATTGCCTCTTTGCCAAGGCCAGGGCATACTGGTCATGCCTCCTTCTGCCTACTGGGGCAGGCTCAGATTGTTCCTCCTCTGAGTCACTCTGTGCCTGTGCAGGCCTTGGCAATGGTGTGAGGCTGTGTGGCCCTGCCCCATGCTGTTCCTGCTGCAGCTGTTTCCACAGGATCATATTGTGTAGCATGGCACATACACGGACAATTTGGGTACATGTAGTTGGTGAGTACTGCAAGGCTCCCCCAGATTTGTCTAGGCACCAGAACCATGACTTGAGCATCCCAAACACATTCTCTATTATGATTCATGTATGTGTGTGTGCCTCATTATGGAGTTCTTGTTCGGGTGTGTGTGCATTTCTGATGGGTGTCATCAGCTATGGCTCCAGTTCGTATCCAGCATCCCCCACTAGGTGACCATGTGGGATGTCCCCATTGGCAAATGTCTGGTACAGCTGTGTCAGATGCCAGATGTTGGAATCTTGGTAGCTTCCAGGGCAGCCAGCGCACACATTCATTATTATGCCCTGGGTTTTGCACACAACTTGGCAGTTGATGGAGGGGAAGCCCTTGTGGTTGATGTAGACCCTACCCCACTCACCAGGTGGTGCTTTAATGCATATGTGCATGCAGTCTATTGCACCCACTACCTCAGGGTATTCTGCTATTTGGTGGAAGAGATGCATATTGCTGGCCAACGCCTCACAGTTGATGGGGAAATATACGTGCTCACCAACATGTGCTGGCATGGCATCCAGGAACTAGTGGAGTACCCTGGCTGCTGATGCCTGTGATTTCCCCATCATATCCCCAGTTGGCCTTTGGAAGGTACCTGTAGCTAGTATTCTTAGGCCTACACATACCTTGGTATCCACTGGGATGGGTTTCCCTCTGTTAGTTCTGTGTGTGAGGTGAGGTTGGCACAGCTCAACAATTTGCTATAGGAGGTCCCTGTCTACCCTATAGTGCTCTACTATCTCCAGCTCATGTAGCCCTTGGTAGGTTACCCTGGGTCTGTACATTCTCCTCCGTCTCCTCACTGTGGGTTGCTCAGCAGCATTCACATCCTCACCACCCTCAGCCTCTTGCACATGCTGGTTTATGATAGCAAAAGCAGCTCCTAACATTTTTTCTCTTGCTTTCGTTTTGTAAAATTTCCCCATTTGTATACACTGGTCGTGCGGAGTTTTGTGGGAAAAAACAAGGGGTAAAGGTGTTTGCATAGTTTATAGTGGTATGCTGGGCTGGTCTGCTGCTGTGTTATTGGCTTATTGTGATACATTACACCTGTCAGCTAAGCTAGTTCTCCTTGATTACCTTCTTACTGCTGTTGTCCCTTCCCATTGCCTTCCTGTTTAAGCCCGTGTGTGCGCCACGCAAACGGAGTGCTCAAATGTGCACAGAGCTGCTATTTCCTGGTTTAACGTCCTTTTTCTTTCTGTGTAACCCGGCATGGCGCGCACACCCGCTTACACTTTGTAAAGAGTGCTAGGCAGGTTTAGACACACCCATAGCTTAGCTGTGCTAATCTAGGAGCAATCCCATGCCACAGGGCTCCAATCCACTTACAGTATGCCTCACACACCCCCATGATGTCACCTATATCCTAGTCTTGCACCCAGCTATTTATACTCTTACACTTTTGGGACCTGCCTCACACCCTGGGGAAATCTGGGATTCACTATCCTTCCCCTCATTTGCATAGGATTGCCTGCTAATGCATAGTTACGTGTCCCACACTGATCCTTCTCCCTTAGCAACCATTACTCACTGGCCAGGTTGTCTTATGCCTGCCATTGACTTGCATGGCAGAATACTGCTTTTAGTTAGAATGCTTATTTTAGGTTTGTTTTATTATTTCCCCCCCGATTCCATTTGTGCGCCACTGCCTTATGCTTAAACAGGCAAGATCGGTGAAAAAAAAATACATTTCTTTTTTATTATTTATACATTTTGCAATGCCAATGGCCTTCTACTTGGTCACTGGCATGCTTCATCAATGATATGCAGCCTTTATTTGGAGCTGTCATAGCTCCGTTTTGTAGTTTGCAGAAATGTACTTGGTTACTAACCGAGTACATTTCTGCACACTGCACTCATCCTGCATAGACAGCTGCCAGCTTCCTGGATCACATATTACCCTCATCTGTATGGTTTTCACCTGCAAATGAGGGTGATTTGCATACAGGAGCTCAGTCCATGCAGGATTAGTCTAAGAGCTCAGGTGCACATCCCGGGCGCTCGTTCCTGGATTGCACGTCAGCCATATTGCCATAAATAGACTAATCCTGCACGCTATAAACGGCTTCGTAAATCTGGGGGATAGTCTTTTAAAACCCAAAAATATAGATGTCCAAATTTGTATAAGTTTTTCTTATGGATTTATTATTATCTATTAGTATATTTATTTATTTGACATTTTGTAACCAGGAAAGTCTGCCTGGGTACAGATTACCCATTTTCAGTGGGGGCCTGGGTAGAAAAGCTCCACATCAAGTATACACAATATATACAAGAATTTTCATGTACTGATTTCCAACAGGAAACACAAGAGGAGTCAAGCCACTGGAGTATTAGTGTAATAATTACAGATTTAGAATATAAGTCAATATTTGGGAAACCAGTGCCTCCCTCGTCCCAACTTTTGATATGCCACTCTAAGGAGATTCTTGCTTTTTTTTGAATACCATAAGAACTTTAGTAAAATAGAATTAATTTATTTTTTTACTTTTTTAGAAGGGAGAAGAATTAATGACTGACTAAAGAATAAGATTTTTGGTAAGATTATCATTTTGATCAACATAAGTCTCTCCTTAAATGTAAAAAATAATGTATTGCAATTGTCTGTTAATTTTGATATTGTATAAATTATAAAATTGATTTTTTTTTAAATTATTAGTCTCAATAATAATTCCTAAGTATTTTAACTGTAAATTGTCCCAGCCAAAATTTTTCTATAAGTTTAACTTAGCGGTTATCCCTTTGTTAATAAGCAAGGTTTTTTGTTTTATTTTGATTAAATTTCAGACCTGAAATCTTTTCAAAATAGTCCATAGAGCTAACTATATGATCCAATGACAGTTCAATATTACCACTAGTGAGCAAAATGCCATCAGCAAAGTTGAATTTTAGAAGAAAAATTTTCATTTATTTTAAAATCTTTAATGTGTATGTTAGATCTTATGTAGTTAGCAAATAGCTATAATAAATGCAAATAGCAAAGGGATAAAGGGCATTCCTGTTTGTTGTTTTTAAGATATCAAAGGGGATAGATATAAAGGAGCCTATTTTGAAAAAAGAAATTGAATTATCATAACACTTTTCAATTAACTTTATGAAATCATTGGAAACATTATATTCATTTAGTACTCTGAACAAGTATGACTAATTCACAGAGTCAAAAGCTTTATCCATATCTAAGCTTATTATGGATAACTCTTTTTTTATTTTTGTTTGCCATATCAATCAAAGAAAAGAGTCTTATTATATTATCTTGAACTTTCTTGTTAAATATAACCCAGTCTGATCTTCATTTACTAAAGTAATGAGCATTTGATTTAATCTTTTTGCTAATATAGACATAAAAAATCATGTAGTCTGCATTTAAAGATGATATAGGTTGATAAGAAGAACATAGAGCAGGGTCCTTATCTGATTTTAAAATGTGTATAATAAAACAAAATTTCCATGTTGAGAGAATATTAAATGTACTCTTAACATCTTCAAAAGCATTTAATAAAATTTTAAAAATATTATCAGGTAAAAGTTTATATATCCCAGCTGTACCAAGTGCTTTATTAGTTTTAAGATTTTTAATTTGGTCTTTAATTTCTTAAAGCAAAAAGGCTTATCAGTCTTGCTTTTCTGTCCTTTTGATAGTTTATTATGTATGTTTTCTTTAAAAAAAACTACCCAATAAGTTGCTGTCATTCAGGTTTGTTTATTTTATTCATGTTTTTCAATTTAATAGTTATTCGATGAAGGCTCTTGGGGGTTATTGAATATGACTGTAATTTAATTTTTTTCTAGATTAATGGAAATATTATCATGTAAGATTTCTAGGTATTTCTGATTTAGATTTTTTCAACAGTGTGCTTGTAGCTTTATCATTGGGCTTAAGGTTTAATTTTAATTTATCAATTTCAACTTGGAGAGCATTAAACTCTTTATCCCAGTTCTTTGCTTTAGCATATAAGTAAGCTTTTAACATGTCCCATAGTATGATATCATTGACCTCACCATTATTGTTAAATTCCATAAATTGATTTATCTCTTTTAATAACCATTCGTTAATGCCTTTTATTTTAGTTATATATGCCAGGAGTCTTTGGCAAGAAATTAAATTGTTTGGACTTAAAGTTAATTTAAATGTAATAGCATTGTGGTCAGATAAGGAACATAAAACTGTTAGTACCGCCTCTATTTTGAAGTATGATGCATTGGATACCAGTATTTCATCAATATTGGTTTGAGACCCAAATCTAAAAGAATAGTGAGTATATTTTAAAGAAATATACAGGAACTGCAAGTACGGCAGGTGCAATGGCCAACAAACCTAATGCAAAGACAAAAACGGCCAGCACCACATAGTGAAACAAAAAAGTATTTAAACATGGTCTTTGTCCATTGTGAGTTATGATCACTGATGCAGGCATGATAATGCCAAAACCAGTCTGATACTTTGCTTGTAGTGTTTGATTTACTATTATTTGGAGCTGCCACAATAAATTATTATTTTGTTTCACTATGTGGTGCTGGCCATTTTTGTCTTTATATTTTAAGGAACCATCTAGTTTTAAATCTGATATATCTCTCATATACATTGTATTAATATAATGATTTAAATGTTTTCCTGCTGAAGGTAGCCTAATTTGTTTATCATTTGTAGTGTCTTTGTATGATAGGATGCAATTAAAATCACCAGCTGAGCATGAATAAGCAAATTCAAGTGCTAAAACTAAGAATCTGTACCTAGATCTTGTGGTAGTTAGGCTACCTAGTGCTTATCACTCCCACTGATAAGCTAGAATGCTTCCCTCTAACACAGAAAGGCTTGGGGGGCACAGAAGCTTACAAACAGTCCTGGATACAGCAAATCTGTATCTGAACTAGACTAGTTACAGGAAAGGTGGGAAACAAGCGTAAACACAGTTTTTTAAACCAAAAAAAGTTGAAAAGATGGAAAAACTGCCCAAACGGCCAATTCACTACAATTTCTGGGTCCGAAACCACTCTTGTGGTAGATAGGCTACCTAGTGCTTACCACTCCCAGTGATAAGCTAGAAGGCTTCCCTGCAACACAGAAAGGCTTTGGGGGCTCAGAGGCTTATAGACAGTCCTGAATACAGCAAATCTCTATATGGAATAGACTAGTTACAGAAAAGGTGGGAAACAAGCACAAACCAGGCTTTTAAACCAGAAAGTTGAAAGAGATGGAAAAACTGTCCAAACAGCCAATAAACTACAATTTCTGAGCCATAAACCACTCTTGTGGTAGATAGGCTACCTAGTGCTTACCACTCCCACTAATAAGCTAGAAGGCTTCCCTCCAACAAAGAGAGGCTTTGGGGGCTCAGAAGCTTACAAACAGTCCTGGTTACAGCAAATCTGTATCTGGGCTAGACTAGTTACAGGAAAGGCAGGAAACAAGCTTAGAAATTTTCTTTTTCAGGTATTTAGCAGTATATAGCTAAAACAAGCCATTCAGAAGTCTAATGAATTACTATTATATTAAATCGCACTACTTACAGTTTGTCTTTAATACTGGAAAATATTTTAAAAGCTAGAGCATTCAAAAGTCCATTTTAGCAATCCTTTTCTTTGTTCTATAAGCTTTCTGCTTCTGATGGGTTAAAGGTCATGTTGCACTTCATCTCTGACTCAGGACTGTTCAGGAAGGATTCAGAGTGAAGCAGAGATACAGAACATTGAGGCAAGCTGAAAACATTCTCTAAACTCTTCTGAAGTAATTAGGCAGGAAAATAGACTGAAAAGAAAGTCTTTAAACACAGAAGGCTTATGGACACATTCTGGAAGCCACATTTTAACTTTTTAACATCAAATAAGCATGGGAAAGCTATACAACCTTAATAACATCACTAGAAAGAAAAGGTGATTAAAACTTATCAGTGCACACATTTTAACTGCATCCCCACTTTCAGTAACACTATATGTAAATACTGTGTTAAATATTAAAAATTAAAATAGTAAAGAGTTTTAACATTCCCTTTCAAACACATACATTTCCAAACAGTTAAACCAGACCACAAACCAGATTAATTCTATAAAAGTGAATCACTTACTTAATTATTATTGAAAAGGAAAGAGTGAGAGGACAGAAAAAAAAGGGATAAAGAATAAAAAATAAATAAAACTGCTTGAGTATGGTATTTCCCTTCAGGTTCATAATAGTTTAGTTAAAATAGGTTTATTACTATATACTTTATTCCCTGTACTGGAAAAATTGCAGTGACAGACTAATACTTGTAAACTGAAATTAATGTAATGAAAATAGAAAAGTATTACCTTTAGGTGATTTCATTTAAAAGATGTTTAGAAACATCCTATTTTAAAACAAATAAAAAATATATAACTAGCAGGTAGTTGTATTTGTCTCTGAGCTTTCATTCCTTATAGCCTACCTTATTAAAGATATATTCAGGTCTGTGTCATCAGTAGAATTAAGTAAGTTATTTTTCTGGACAAAGGAAGCTGCATCTTCTATGGAATCAAATGTTTTCCCCTATGATAAGAATAATCTTAGTTTTGCAGGGTAGATTAGGTGAGTTTTTTTATTCTGGCTTTCTTTAGTGATTTTAACAGAGGAATACAAGCTTTTTTTTTAAACCACCAGCGAGGAGTAGTCATTGTCAAATCTAATGAAAAAATCACCAAGTTTTATGGGTGAGGCAGACCAAGCTGTTTTCAAAACTAGATCCTTGTCTTGACTAGAGAAAAATTTGACTATTATAGATCTTGGTTTTGAAACTTTTTTTGCTTGGTGTCATTACAGTCAAAGATCTATGAACCCTCTCTGTGCCAAATGACAATGCTTCAGGAAGGTTTAGTGTTTTAGAGATCCATGTTATCTCCTTCTAGTTGCTCAGGGACTCCATAAATCCAGATATTGTTCCTCCTCGCCCTATTCTCCAGGTCATCATTTTTTTCCAAGAACTTGTTGTTTTGTTGAAGAATAAAATCAATGTTATGTTTTTTTCTGTAAGTCTGCTGTCTATGTCAGTGATAGAATCCTCCATAGCAGATGTCTGGAATGTCTGTTGTTTCACTACTTCCTTGATTAATTCAATCTGCTTTGTGCAATCTTCTTTTATTTTGTCAGCTTTAGAGTCCAGTTTATCTAGTTTTAAGGATAGGTCTTGTATACTGCAAAGAATAAACTGTAACTCTTTCTTAACTGAATTTTCTTGTGAAAATACTTTGGAGTGATTCATCTTCCTTTGATAAATCTTTATCTTGAAGTTCTGACAGGAAAATATTTGAAATGTATCTGCTTGCAGTCTTGGCCATGCCCCAGCCATTTAAGTTTTTGATGGACTACACAATGAGGAGACATATATGATGAGTTGCATGTGAATTATGCAGTTTTATTATAGCATTGCTGTAGCTTAGTAGGCACATTAGAGTTTAGATTAGTGAGTACGGGCAAGGCATAAAATTGTGTTGGAAGTAGGTAGGCAGAGGTTGTAATTTTTCTGCTGTATTCAGTGAGAAATTTATTTATGTAGTATAGGGTTCCAAATTTCTGATATGTCTTTTTTACTACTACTTGCATGTGTAAGTCGTATTTTAGGTTATCTGCAGTGACCCATACTAATTTGGTATGAATAACTTGTTGAATTTTATAGTTGTTTAGGACAGTAATAGTTAGGGTTGACTTAGTATCATTGTGCAATTTGGCAGTGAAGAGGAGACATTTGGTCTCTTTGGGATTTAACAGGAATTGGGAGTAATTAAGCCAGGACTCAATGGAGGAAAATTATTCTTGACCTTTTGTTTGCAGTGAGATTTTCTGCTGTAGAGATGAGCTTCAAGTCACCTGCATATTGTACCAACATAGCATGATTAGAGGCTGTTTGAAGGTCATTTATTAAGATGTTGAAAAGTAAAGGCCCTAAGATTAATCTCCGGTTCTCCTACTGTAACTGGGAGAATGGAGAAGAGTTTAGACTTCCCATTTGATGGTTTGTTGCCAGTTTTAAAACCACTGAACCATTGTAGGGTTGAGCTTGAAAGGCATGTGTTTTAGTTTTTGAAGGAATGTGCTAGGTGAGACGGTGCTGAATGATTTTGAGTGATCTAGGAATAGAAATAAGGCTACATTGCCATTGTTTATGTTGAGGTTTGAGAATATTCATGACGTCCAGAAGTGCTGTTACTGTATTATAATTGGGCCTTAAGTTTTAAAATTAAGATCTGCTAAGTTATAAACAACTATATTTTCATACATGTAAGTCCATGTTTTAAACACACTTTTATCATCCTTATGTTTACACAGTTTAGTATGGCTTTGATGCTAGGCTGCTTAATACAAGTTATTCCCCCGGATTCATGAAGCTCGGCGCAAGGCTGGTGTAAGGCCTGCACCGGCCGTGCGGTGTATAAATGGTGTAGTAGCGCCATATGCATATTAATGAAGGTGCGCCGCTACCACATCCATGTGTCCGTAATGTACTGCACTGTCAGAAGTTATACCTAGTAGAAGTGAAGCACATCATGTCAGCGCGCCGCCAATACACACGTCTAGCCCCATGGGTATGGTCACCAGCAGTCCCACAGTGGTAGTGATAGTACACAGCAGGGTAGTTGTGGCTATATAACAACTGTAAAGAAACCTGACAGTCCATATTGTATACCAAACAAACACAAACATATGTATATTAAAATGTGCTATACACATGAACAGGAACGTAACCGTCACATACACATAGGATGCTATATGCGGAACCGGGATATCCAAAAGTAGAACTCATGCATGCAAATGCAATACGCAACAGCCCCTGTATAGCACATAACCCTCACCCATGTCCGAATGTCCACCAAATCCAGCTACCAGCCTTGCGCATCCGTACACCTACACATAGCGGGTATTCCCCATATGTAGTAGGAAGTATCGTCCTAGGCAGTGTCCGGATTGCAAATATGTATCCCACGTTTGTAAACATCCCATCACAGGTATGTAAATCCAAATGCCCGTGCGTTAATGTTACGGCAAAATGTGTGTACATCCCGCGTGGGATAAGTAACCTGTTGAAACCTCAGAGTTGTTTACACGCCATGGTGTCCATTACTGTACACATCTGGACAAATCATGTATGTGTAGTCACGGTACTGGTCAGTATCTACACAGACATGCAATTCATACTACACAGGATGGAACAGCTGTCCACCATGCAGGTCACCCCACTAGGGTTGCCACCTGTTCAGATGGCCAAGGTGGGACATCCCTTGTAGAAATGTGAGAATTTGCAGGATAAAACATACCCCCGGCCTGTGCAAAGTACAGAATTACACGTGTATGCCAAGATAAAAGCTAATGCCATAGCATTTGAATAGCTTATGCTATCCCAAATAATAGTTATGTGTACCAGATACAAAATACCTGTATCATGCAACTAGTACAGAAATGAAGAAATATATTATTGTCTTAAAATCACAGGACATTTGCCATGTCTTAGGTGTCGTCACAGGACAAAACTGTCCAAAGTGGGACCTCCCCTCGCAAAGAGGAATAAGTGGTAACCCTACTCCCCACTGAATTATCGACAGTATATATTCAACTCAATCACATACCGACACCACCTCTCAACCTATTACAGCAACAAAACCTGGACAAAGCCTAAAAGGATGGGTGGACAAATAGGGACAGATGTAATTACTGCTCTCACAAGCTTCGAAAGTTCAAGGAATAATAGTATGTACATAAACAGGAAATGCTGTGAAGGATGTGGGGTAGTCCCCAGTATTACAGAGGTCTGTACATATATACTGTAACAAGCCATCACATATGTTGACTGTACTACTGCATACCCATAGTTAATTCATAGTTAAGTCATGTGCAAAATAATAACCCTCGTAAGAATGAATACAGGAAATAGTCAAATGTGAATGGGAACACCACTCACCGTGGATTATGTATCGTAACCGCCCCCACCCATATTATGTATTGCCAACATCATAAGCTGCTGACAGTTGCCCAAACACCTGTGTCTGTAAACACAGATTAAATGTTTAAAATGGACAAACCCTGTCCATGTGCTTTGTCTGACATTTGAACATGGTCAGGGCAGTTCCGTTCACCAGGCGGACAAGCCTAAACCCAGATCACCACATGAACACCCTGACAATTAAAGACCTGTATGTGTCAGGACTATAAGCCTTTGGGTTCTGAATATCCCTGCAGTGATGAAATATGCAGCGTGGGTCCAGAGCAGTAGGGAATTGGGAATGTGTAACATGTAGTACCGCATTTTTCCCAGCAGGAGAATGGATGCCTGTGACGTAAGTGAAGCGGTGAGGCATATGTTAATGTAGCTATGTACTATGGGTATGCATATAAATGAGTCAAAACACCAAACATATAGTGGTTACAGCATCCGGCCAACATGAATGCAGTCCCGGTTGAACAACGACTACAGCACATATAATGTGAAAGTGTAATGAATGCGTCTGTGCTGTACAGACAGTTAAATATGTAAAGGTGAATGTGTGTTTCGCAAACGTCCGTTAACCGTATTGCAGATAATTACTGGTACTGTCACAAGTAATAAAGCCCACGTAAGCACAAAGACTTAGTAAACATATGTAACCCACAATAAGGATATACATGCGCGCCTGCGCGTAACCCACAATAAGGAAATGCAAGTGTGCCTGTGCGTGTGTGATCCGCTCACAGCATAGTAAATGAATGCTGTTTCCCCCATGTTAGTTATACATGGCTCAAACCTGTTAACCTCCTAAAGTATGAAACCGGACAAAGCCATGCAAACTACCGGTACAAATAGGGACAAACACCAGATATGTGCCAGAACAAACATAGAAAGTGGATAGAATAACGGGTGTGTCAGTAGCATGGATTCTCTGAAGGGTATGCAGTCATAACCTGAACTGCATGCCAGAAATCCCCACTGTAAGTCTCAAATGAAATGCCATGACATTGACAGATAGACACAGGTTTATTTAAAACACAGCGAAGATAAAGGGGCAAGCAGCTGTACACTCTGCGACAATCTGTATAGTGGAAAGGTATGGTATGGATATAGATATATGTGTATACACATAATCCACAGACGTAAACCAAAGCAAGTTATGAAATGAGGATTGTATATGTATATATGTATACACAACAGACTTATGTCCCGTAGATATGACATATGTACATAAATAGGCGACGTTATATCTAATATGGGTAGACAAACAGACATGCAGGAAAGGTGAATAAACCGCAGCATTCCAAACCATTGGCCAGAAAGTGACAGTCCAGCAAGTTCTACACTTTAAACATGCAGATAGGTGTCCATTGCAGGACTCCAAAAATTGAATCTTACGTAGTGTCAACCGACATTGACGCAAAAGAAGTGACCGCAGCAAATACGAAATAGCTGTACATGCAACAGTATCAGGTGCAAGGGTGATGACACATGTGTCGATAGAATGTATGACGTATGAACTGATATCCGGAGAGTGGGGAGTGCATATAAGTGTCTCCACACTTCAGTACCGCAACCATTAAAGTTGTGTAATGGGAACCGTAGAGGGTTGTCAGGTATGGGAATCATGGGTATGCAGAAATGGGCCTAGGTGTTGTTTGGCAGGGATTGGATAGGCCCGGCCCGTGGGAGTGATGTGGGTATAGCACATGCCTATATTCTCAATAATGGGGCAAACCATCCACTGGATATTGCGGAAACCATTTTGGCAATATGTAGGGCCCTATATCACTGTCATGTAGGCGATTATCATGGATGGACATGCGTCGACCAAGATGGTCCCCATAACTGGCAAACTGTCAGAATAACACAGCTGCACTAAGGCATAGTACATGAAATACAAATAGGGACTATATTAGATATACCCCAGACAAAGTCAGAACGTCGTGAGAATACTGGCGTACCCATGAATACGGATGTTATGAGTGTTACTAATCATGTAATGGAAATGTCAGTCACTATTATCTACCGCACAGTCCGTAATGCCTTGCCAGCAATTTACCAGAAAGGCACATCACTATGACAAATGTAACAAGGTCAAACGTCAGGGCGTTTACCCATAATGTGTACAGATTAGGGGTAAGAAGGTAACCTGTCCAAAATACATGTACAGAACTAGTGATACTAGGTGTACAGGTGAGAAGAAAGACATCAGGACAAATGAGAAAACATGTACAAGACACACGCATGTACTCCGACAAATGAGAATGACAACGTATGCCCTGTGAATGTCAATGTGGAAGGTTAATAGACACAAAAGTAATGTGTCCCTCAGGGTGTCATGCAGTGTCACCGTAACAATGTCCAGTCCACCAGACACGTACGTGAGCTCTGCCACTGACGGAAAGTGCAAATACCGGTGCACACATACGGTACATGATAGACCAATTAGTGTGGATAAGCAGCTGTTGGCCTGTGTGAGGAATACAACTGTCTGGGTGGGTGTGTCCTGCAATATAAATGTAATGGCATGTGGCCTGTGATGCCACCATACAGTGTGTGTATTGGTGTCAGAAAGTTGATATTTTGTTACAGACACATACTCCGCAACTGTACAGATTTACGCAGAATGTGCAGAGTTCTGCCTCATATGTTTGGTGTGTTCCACATAACAACAGTAACATTCTGGCACTTTCATGATAACTGAAGACATGAAATAATGACAAACATGTGAGTAAGACACCAAATCCGACAGAAAAGCCATACTAATGCAAAACCTATTATTGTGTTAACTATCTACGTTTGTAAGAGCAACATGTCAATACTGCCCCTGTGTGTCCCACTATCAGATAAGGCCTTGTCCAGCAACTTGCTCTAGGAGGTGGAGTGGCATGAACAGAAACAGATCCATGTGTGAGGAAACAGCAATATTGACTGCAAGATAATGCAGAAGGTATGAAATGCGCTGCAGTAGGACGTGCAGTACTGTCCGCAGGTATGTGCTGACATGTCAAATAACACAGCAGTCTACATGAAGAACCTATAGGGCTGTCACCTTTACAAATGATAATAGTGGGACATACCCAGAGCCATGCACACAGCACAAATAGACATACACACATCAAAACTAGGCCATGATACATGAAGCCTCCGGCGTGTACGAGTACAGTGAGAGTACAGCAAGGATAGATGTCTGACAAGATATACAGCAAATGCCTGTAAGGGTGTGTAACACCGCCCGTAACACGGACAGTGTTGGGAGTTGCAACATACTTCATTGGTATGTGAAAGCTATGCAAATATGCGATACATGAAACAGTCAGCTGTCCATGCAAGAGCAGAGGTATGGGCAGAAAATAGATTATATATATATATATATATATATATATATATATATATATATATATATAGAGAGAGAGAGAGAGATACAGACATACACACACACACATGTGGCAGGGCTGGTAATCAAACCTACACATGACTACCCTATCACACTACAGCATGACGCATTTACAGAACACGCTACCAAGATTACTAAACACAGCAGACACACAGGCATTCTATTAGGTGAGTGTCAACATCCGCAAAGACAAAGACGTCAGCAGGATACATCTGTGTTGTGAAGTGTCTAAAAGCATAACCTGAGTCCCCAGGCAGATGGGAGCATGCACACACACACACACACACACACACACACACACACACACATCTGGAAGGCCTGGGAATCGAACTTACACCTAACTACCTTATCACACTACAGCATGACGCATTTACAGAACGCGCTACCAAGACTACTGAACACAGCACTCCCAGAGGCATACTTCTAGGTGGGTGACATCATCCGCAAAGGCAAAGACACCGATAGGGAATGTATGTGTTGTGAGGCATCTAAAAGCTTTACTGTGTCCCCAGGCAGCTGGAAACACACACACACACACACACACACACACACACACACACACACACACACTTGGAAGGGCCAGGAGTTGAACACACACCTACCTACTCTAACACACTACAGCAATACGCATTTACAGAACACGCTACCGAGATTACTGAACACAGCACAAGGAGAGGCATACTTCTAGGTGGGTGACATCATCCGCAAAGGCAAAGATGCCGATAGGAAATGTATGTGTTGTGAGGCATCTAAAAGCATTACTGTGTCCCCAGGCAGCTGGAAACACAGACACACACACACACTTGGAAGGGCCAGGAGTTGAACACACACCTACCTACTCTAACACACTACAGCATTACGCATTTACAGAACGCGCTACCGAGATTACTGAACACAGCACTCCCAGAGGCATACTTCTAGGTGGGTGACATCATCCGCAAAGGCAAAGACGCCGATAGGGAATGTATGTGTTGTGAGGCATCTAAAAGCTTTACTGTGTCCCCAGGCAGCTGGAAACACACACACACACACACACACACACACACACTTGGAAGGGTCGGGAGTTGAACACACACCTACCTACTCTAACACACTACAGCATTACGCATTTACAGAACACGCTACCGAGATTACTGAACACAGCACTCCCAGAGGCATACTTCTAGGTGGGTGACATCATCTGCAAAGGCAAAGACGCCGATAGGGAATGTATGTGTTGTGAGGCATCTAAAAGCATTACTGTGTCCCCAGACAGCTGGAAACACACACACACACACACACACACACACACACACACACACACTTGGAAGGGCCAGGAGTTGAACACACACCTACCTACTCTAACACACTACAGCATTACGCATTTACAGAACATGCTACCGAGATTACTGAACACAGCACTCCCAGAGGCATACTTCTAGGTGGGTGACATCATCCACAAAGGCAAAGGCGCCGATAGGGAATGTATGTGTTGTGAGGCATCTAAAAGCTTTACTGTGTCCCCAGGCAGCTGGAAACACACACACACACACACACACACACACACTTGGAAGGGCCGGGAGTTGAACACACACCTACCTACTCTAACACACTACAGCATTACGCATTTACAGAACGCGCTACCGAGATTACTGAACACAGCACTCCAAGAGGCATACTTCTAGGTGGGTGACATCATCCGCAAAGGCAAAGATGCCGATAGGGAATGTTTAGAGAGTGAGCGGTCTGAAAGCATATTACCATCCCAAGGTAGACGTATACAAACATGCCAGTGCTGTCAACGGGCCAACTAAATATCTATGGAGCACAACAACACTGAATAGATACGGGACGCGCCACAGACAGTACACCCTTCAAGAGAGCAACAAGTGTGTTCAATGTAGGCATCCATCGTGACATTGAAATTGGACATCTGGTGCCTGGATGACCACCATGGTTATACAGGATGTCAATGGCCATGCCCACATGCTTAGTATCACGTGTCTGTTTGGAATGTACTGTGTGTCCATCTACACAATGGTGTACTGGGCATGCTCACACACTTAGCTGTTGCAAAGGGCCAACTTGCATGCACACGGAGTCTAATCATGGAAGGGCGCAGTGTGGAATGTACTGTGTGTCCATCTACACAATGGCATACTGGGCATGCTCACACACTTAGCAGTTGCAAAGGGCCATCTTGCATGCACACGGAGTCTAATCATGGAAGGGCGCAGTGTGGAATGTACTGTGTGTCCATCTACACAACGGCGTACTGGGCATGCTCACACACTTAGCAGTTGCAAAGGGCCATCTTGCATGCACACAAAGTCTAATCACAGAAGGGCGCAGTGTGGAATGTACTGTGTGTCCATCTACACAACGGCATACTGGGCATGCTCACACACTTAGCTGTTGCAAAGGGCAATCTTGCATGCAGATGGAGTGTACACACAGAAGGGCACAGTAAGGTATAACTGCCCTCACGCACAGGGCGGTCACACATGCAGTGACCTGTACACACACAGCTGCCATCACAGCTGTCACAGGTGTAGGTCACACACGTACACACTGCTGTGTACACTGTAGCTGTCAAGTCAGCACCATGTCATTGGTGCAGCACTACACAGCCATACGGTCCAACAACACCATGTGACACATGACCACTGGGCTGTACAGCGGTGTACACCAGCTGTGCAGAGTACACATACCAACAGGGATCCAACAGGTGTTATGCATTGCAATGATACCAGTATACATGAACAGGTCGGCTCAAGACATACCATGACCCTTACACAGCTGTGACACCTGACTGTTGCTGTACACCAATGAACACATGTCTGGGTATGTCATACATGTGATTGTGTGGATGTGTGCATGGACTGCACACACATCACATACATACATGGCCTTTGATGTACCTCGTGCATAACACTGGCCTAATCAATGCTACACACACGAATCGAATGTGGGCCCATGTCTGTTGAATGCTCACACTACAGGGGGTAGCAGTGTTGACTGGGACACATACCCTTGTACTGGTCGCCTGTGACACCCGTGATATCATACCGCAGTCCATGTGTTATGTATGTCAACACACATGTCCAACAATAGCAATGCATACAAACATGGCAACAGGAGACACATGTGACATCTGTACTGTGCATGCAGCAAACATGCATGTGCAGTGGCCGATGTCCGTAACATAGTTGCATCTACCTATGACATGCAGACGCAATGCAGACCCATCATTGACATCTGTATACTGTGACATACAAACAGCACGTATGGAGGGATGTGTGTACATAACGTGGTGAACCACCTGTCTAGATGTATGTGTGCAGGGGTGGCTCACAGTTGTGTCACACACCATCCTATCATGCCATGTGCTAACTGTACGCTATGTCACTGTTACGTGACTGTGCTGACATAATGCATACACAGCGGTCAGGTGTTAACAACTATATGTCATATGGCACCTGTAACACCTACAACCTCTCGTGTGTATATAGCAGCACATTTGCCAGATATAGCGTTGGTACACATAATGCAATCAATACCACTGCATGTCCATCAAATGTGTCATCATATGGCTGGTGTATCATTCCCAGCACTGCCATGTGTGTTCGAATGTGTGACCAGGGATGCCACATATCGTGGGGAATATGTCCCAGTTGCTACACATCCCTGTACACCATTGTAGAGAAGTGTACATACGTCAGTGTGGGAAGCATGACGTTCACTGGTGAGGTGCATCACACACATCGGCTGTCCATATACACATGTGTGGTCACCACAGTGTGTGTGTGTCTGTATGTATGTCTGGTGCTTGGTGTGAGTGTGTATGCTAATATACGGTGGGAAATTATCACTGGCCCCACGTGTTGACTAACCCATAATGGTGATGCATTGCACAACCCTGTTGATGCCATAGGTCCCAGCCATACTGGCTACCTGTGCATGTCCCTTCTCTGTGACACGTCGTGTGGGTGCATAGTACTATGAGGGTGTTGAACACAAAGGCAAGGGTCCCCAGCTGCACACTATGGGGTGTGCGTTATAGTGGTGTACACCCCGTGACTGCGGCCATGTTCACATACTGTTACAGGGTCCTACTGCTGCACAGTGTGGCCTCCAGCTACCAAGTGATACCTCACATCATCATTGGCCAGGCTGCTGTGTACAACCCCTGCACCATGTCACCATACCTGTAATGTGTCCTGCTATGTATGTCACGTCTCTGTCCAGTGTAGCCTGTGGCACCGACCACATGCGTCAGGTGCAGTATATGTGCGGACATCTGTGTCATGTTTGTGTGTCCAACAGTCAGCATGAAGGTACATGTAGCATGCTGATATTGCCAGACGTGCCTGTGTGTACTCCACAGTTACACGTGGGGGACTGCAAACACTGCTACCTGTAGGCACATGCAAGTACACCACAGGAGGGAACCAGGGTATCACAACCAACATGGTGCTACAGATGTATCCGAGACACATACCGTGAACACATCACAATGCATGCTGCACCTGCACTACATGGTGTGACTGGTGCATGTCGACAGTACACAACCTATGCCACATACACAACTCAGTATTCACACACAACCACTGCAACATACACATCCCTCACTATGCATACACAGGTATTACATACACCTCTCACTGTGCTGTTCACCCTGTGCATCAGAATATTTGTGCATAACCCTGCACCGATGGTGTGGATGACAGGGATGCAGCACAGGCTTCATCATATGCACAGGGTGATATGTTTGCCAGGGGCATAGGCTGCACACAACCACTGCAACATACACATCCCTCACTATGCATACACAGGTATTACATACATCTCCCACTATGCTGTTCACCCTGTGCATCAGAATATATGTGCATAACCCTGCACCGATGGTGTGGATGACAGGGATGCGGCACAGGCTTCATCATATGCACAGGGTGATATGTTTGCCAGGGGCATAGGCTGCACACAACCACTGCAACATACACATCCCTCACTATGCATACACAGGTATTACATACACCTCCCACTATGCTGTTCACCCTGTGCATCAGAATATATGTGCATAACCCTGCACTGATGGTGTGGATGACAGGGATGCGGCACAGGCTTCATCATATGCACAGGGTGATATGTTTGCCAGGGGCATAGGCTGCACCAATGGATAACATCATGTGTGTGTAAGGGCCAGTGAGTTGACTGGACATGTCTGTGCAGAATGCATGTGGATGTTGTGGAGCCTTACAGTTGTGTTTGCTGTGTGTGTGTATGTGTGTACACAGTTCTGCCATTTGTGATGCCTACACGGGGTATAATTGACAGCACCAGATTGTACAGTGCAGGTTGTACAGCTCACTGTGTCCGTCCACTGCCACGTGACCTGTGCCTGCCTGGGGTTGCATGGGCACTACCAGGTGGAGGTACAGAGTGGCTACTGTCCGACGACACATGTTCGCTGAAAACGTGTCCCCGCTGAGACCATCCAGGGCCACGTCCACGTGGCCTGCTGTGTCCTGGTGTTGACAGCACAGCAGCAGCTGCACTGCTACTGCTACCGGCACTATGGGAGCGGGCATGTGAGGTGGCACGCTCACGTCGACCTACACTAGGTGGTGTTGCTGGCCTACGTCCACGTGGCCTACGCCTCACTCCTACCAGGTGTTCCAACACAGACAGCTCCCGCTTGCGGATTGCCATGCCTCAGTCAAGGATTCCGGCCATTTCACCTAGTCGCCTATCCAGAACATTAGCAATCTGCTGTTGAGCATTTGCCAATGCCTGGATGTTGTCATTTAGGGTATGGATAGCAGCACTCTGCAGCCTCTGCCCTTCTCTGTTCTGCCGTTCAGCACGTGCCTGTGCCGCCATTACAGTCTGGAACATGCGTCTGGTGAGACCAGCTGCTGTGCTCTGTCCTGCAGATGCATGTCTGCCAGAGGTCCTCCTACGAGCAGCACCGGTCACATGCCTGTGTGGCACATCTGCAGTCATTACACTGACACTATGGTGTGTAGACACACCTTCTGTAGCCACCACACGTTCCTGTTCCACGCCAACAGACGCTGACTGTCCTTCCACTATGGCCACCGGTGATGCAGTATGTGTTGGCAGCAGAACTGTGTGCGGGGAAGAGGGGGACATAGCTGGGATGGTAACCATTGGCACAGATTCAGCCCCTGACAACCCTGCCTGTACCTCATGCATATGTTCATCACCGCTAGTATCTGTGGGGACACTAACATCAGATGGACCGCAGGAGGGTAACGCACCTACATCACCTGTGAATGCAAAGAAATATTGTAAAGTACAATAGACACAGACACACAAACACAGACACACAAACACACACACACAGACACACACACAGACACAGACACACACACAGACACAGACACACCATGCATGTGATTTGTCAGATGGCATGCAGCATGCCTGCGATAGAGCAGAGGGCATGCAGCTCAGACATTAATAGTGTTAGTAAGCATACCTCCCTGGGGTGCACACTACAGCAAGCAGGTGTCATATCAGTAGGCATGCAGTTCACACAATCATGGTAGTATGCATGCATCCCGTGATACACCATGTGGCCCAGAACAGGATAACAGTACACATGGCTGACGTGACCTTGACATGTAATTTGCTGACATGTGCATTAACATGCATACATGTTTGACACAATGGTGTCCTGACACATGTACAGCATCATAATGGGCTTCACATTGCAGTGTTGTGTGTATGCCTTACAGATAGAATGCATGTTTAGCAAATGTGCATGAGCACGGGAGGGTAGTGTGAGCCGTCTACATTGCTATACAGTGTGAAGTACAGACACTGTGCCATTGCATGGCAACATGAGGCATGTATGTTGCTGTAGAATGCATAATATGTATACATTGCATAGCCATAACTGCAACACAGTCGTGATGTTCGACAGATCGTATATGGTAGACTTCAGTGACACCTCCAGTAGCTGTGCACAGGCTTTTAGGTTGTCCACTGTACCACATCAACTGTATAATCGGTCGACTAAGGCTATAATTGGACCATGTGTGGACAATGTGCAACAGGGTGTATACACATCCCATGTACTGTGTGGCTACATGTCTCTGGCCATCCCCCATGGCCATGTGTGCACATGTGGTGGCCAATTGTGTGTGATGGGCATCTTCTCCACATGTCTGTGTGGTCCCATATGACATACACCCATACATGTCAGATATGTCACATTCCACAGGTCTATGCAGACAACGGGTTGTATGTTTGGTATGTGGGGTATAGGTCATGTGATAGTGTGACAATATTGCAGACAGAACACTACATGTCTGGGACATGTCAGGTGGCACATCACAATGTGTGCACCCGATGCAGGGGCATATGACACAATGGTGACACTTGTGGGCTGCCCATATCACAGCTCACTGTGTGGTACTGCGTGCGTACTACACATGTTGTTCCAATGCATACTACATATGCCTCCATTGTTGAACACCTCCACCGTTGTATGCACAGCTGACCACACATGTCACAATGACAAGTACTGTGGTTTCAAGTCTGTGTATCATTACGTGTGAATATATTGCACATGGGTGGCGTGTGTGAATGCACAGTGGTGCGACCTGCATATTGTGACTGGAACAAACATCAGGTGTGCAAGTGTTAACTGGCCACATGGCAAATAGATCTACACTGTAACATGCCTGATACTGATGACAGTCTCACCTGCAATGGACCCATGTCTGTGCGGCACGCCAGAGGTACTTGTATAGGGGTGACACACCAGTATGAACATTATCCATGACTGTATGACAGCCACAGGTTGCACTGTGCATGTGCACACATTCACCTGTGTAATAGCATATAGTATGCACATGTGTGCATACACAACGTAGCATACTGTAGTATGCAGCATGTGTGTCCACATACCTGGCATATGTTGTTACTTTACATTATGTACAGTGACACATGCAACTACATGGGATATAATAGCCATATGTGCATTACTGACTTACCAGGCAACTCCAGGCTCATTGGTTGGGAGATACCCACCTCCACAATGGCAGCTAGTGTTTCTGGATGCTGTTCCCTGGGTGTCCCCAGACTGGCCAGTAGCTCCTCGGTGTGTGTGAGTGGGGGCTGGGTTGGTGGCCCACCACCTGTTCCACTTTGTTCCCTGGCAATTGCAGTGGCACGCTGTTTTGCATGTCATGTCAGGTCCATGCAGTGTCTGAGCACCTGCTGGTAGGTGCGGTTATGGCCACCCAGATCATTCACCCTCCTGCGTAGATCCTGCCACAGGTCATCCCGCTGCTGGGCATGCTGTGGCACATGGCTGAACAACAAGTCATAGTTGTCATGGAGCTGTGGGATGAGGACATCATCCTCCTGGCAGGTGTATGCTGGGAGGCATGTACGGGGCATTATCTGTAAAACATAATGATGGTGACAGGTCACAGTTTCAGAGATGTACAGAGATACTGCTGCACATACATTTCTATGACATCTACTGCATCTGCACAGTTATCTTTGCAAAGCACCATGACACTGACATGACTGACGTGTTTGTGTCACACATGTCACACCCATTATGCATTGGATATCATCACCATATATGTGTGTCACCTCATTACAGTGTTCATACTCCATGTAAATGCTGTCTTGCTGTGGGCATGTCTATTTGCCTGCACTTGTGTTCTTACCTATCTGCACATGCCTCGATGTATCCACGGTACTACTGTTGACCTGGATGCTGTGTATATGTCACATATCAACACAGACACAGCCGGAATGGACTTGAGCAGTGACAATGCACACATACGCATGGACACCTGTACATGCATGTGTTTTGCCATATACATCTACACAGCACTGTACAACTGTTCAACATCCTGGCACAGATCGCCTGTATTACACATGATAGACATGGGACAATGGATAGTCAGACGACATTTGCAAGGATGGTCATCAACCATAGCATGTGCGGGCACGGTTTCCATGCTGTTACAGACGGCCATTGTGCCACCGCAAGCTGCATCAGTGCCACATTACTGATCCAGTCAGTTGATAGTACATCTGCCATGCGGCCATCACACCATGTATGACTGGGATGACATCTGCAGCTTTGATGGACAGGGTTGCATGGTATGGTGGGAGTATGTCACATATATGGCACAGGGATCTGTCCAGCCTGTGGCGATCCTAGTATTAGGACGGTGGCTGTCCATGACATATGTCATATAGATCAGGATATGGACATGTAGCATGTCCATCATCATGGTGTAGCAAATGTCCTTCTGCAAGGTAGATGGCATGCTGCATAGTGGAGGTGTGGATTGTGAAGGCTGTTATCGCACATCCATGCATAGCCATTACCCCTTACAGGTGGTATGTGATCCAATATTGGCCACCACAGTGCTGCATATGCCTGGCCACTGATCTCCGTGCTCATGGATGGCACCCTGACATGACATGGGTACCTCAGATGACTACCTAAGGGGCCTGGAGATGTCACCATGTCGTGGGTGCACTGCACAGCACCATCCCTTACACAATGTCCATAATGTTGACCACAGCCTAGGTAGCAGTTTATGGGTACAGGGATGTTCACCTAGCGGTGACACTGCTGGCATCATCCATCAGACTGTGCACATATGTCACACACCTCACACACACAGCCCATTCTGTATGTTGTTCACAACACTGACACAGCTAAACTGATAGGTCATGGCCATTCACAGCCTTACATACACAGATGCCTAACATTTGTGTGTGTGGTATGGGCTACAATGAGGGTGGGGTACAACACATTAACCCTGTTCTACTGTATCTGACACAGATGTGCTGTGCACATGTCACTCTTGCACCTTTTGTAGTTGTTGGTCTGTCAACAGGCCACTGGTGGAACACACCTGTGACATGCAAAGGTATTTGTAATCAAATATCTGTGCTATCTTGTACATCTGTACTGCTAGCATCTACAGTGCTAATGGTTCATGGACATGCACACCATACTCAGCAGAGTTATAGTGCGGTGCCACCCTAAATGACTGTCATCACCACTTGTGGGTTGATATTATCCAACACCCTATCTGTATTGTATGGTCATGCTAGGCACTTGTTCAGAACATGTGAGCATGTCATGAGCTAATGATTACTATAGCGCCCATTCCACACCATTTCCCACAGGTACACTGGCTGTCCTACACTTCCCAGCTTGCTTAAGGTATGACAGCTGTTGTACACACGTAACGCACATATCCTGTGAGACATGGTTGTATATGCAGGCATGTCCAACTGTCACGTACCAGTGCTACTGCCTGTCTATATGAGGGATATGTCGTACATGTAGCAATAGAGCAATTGTCTCATGTACACAATCAATGCTCACTTCCCAACATACGGCACTACAGCCTGTGGGGGATGCACGTCTGCAGCCGTGCTGGGCCCATAGCTCTCAGGTGTACCTCATTACAGGGAACGTACCTCATTTGGGGTTCTAAAAGGTGCATGTTCCTCAAGGTTCCACATTGGAAGGGTCTGTCACACATTCGTTGTTGTACATAGTTTACCTGCTAGCCATGGCTAGATAGATGAGAATCATAGTGATTCATGGGAATATCTGCTTTATACGTAAGACCAGCCTATTTTAGCCATCATATGCCCTTCCTAGTTGACGCTGTTAGTAAGCCAGTTGTAAGTGTTCCACGTTTCGCCCATTTGTCACACTGTATGAGTTCTAATGTTCCTCAATTTGGGGACAGGAGGCTGACAGCTATGGCTGGGGGTAATGCTGTCGCCAACCCTGACTGCACCTGACAGTCATTTGGGGATGTGTAACATTCGCAACACACCCCACCCATCACATAGTCTCACATAATTTACACCACTGGCCACACCTACGAGGACAACCTGTGCAGCACGTCTCCATACTCACTGTAGGCACCAGAGGTATCCCCCATCATGGAAGACAACATCACCAGCTTATAGCCCACAGACTCATGTGTGCCCACCACATACAGCCAATAGTGTGTTATAACATTCACAACACACCAGTCATAGCTGACTCTGTAGGGTGTCACACTGCAGTTCCACACAGCAGGCTACACAAGGTGTTAGTCGCTTACATCTTGCTGTCAGGTAACTGCTTCTGCAACATAACCTATGCACCCATGCCACAGCTCACCAGGTACGATATGTCTGTCATTCGCCATGTTAGTGTGACTGCCCTGTGATGCCACTTCACAGACTATGTGTGCAGGGACATGCAATAGCTCACCAGTCTTATAACCCTGAGGGTGTGGGCCTAGCCCTGGGGAGCATTTTGCATTTGTCCAGACACGATACCACTGTACAATGACCAACTGTGTCACTTCAACAGTTGCCTATGCTCCTATTGTCATTCCACAGGCATGTGGTATCTGTCCGCTATGACTGTCCTGGTCAAACACAATGCTGTGGCACAGATGACTTGCACCTGTCAGCCCTGGGAGTACAGCTCACATGCTAGGCTCTTGCTGCTGCTATACTGCCTGTCCTGCACAGTTTCCAATAACTGTCACCAGCAGGGCGGTAACTGGCATGCGCGACATGGGGTCATGTGACACATTGCTTGCATCCTCCCCTGTGACGCACGCAGGCAAGGCACACCTTATAATGCACCACTCCAACATCTCTGCAGTGACTGGGACCTGCCTGTAGGCTCTGCAGAGCACACCTGCAATGACAGGTTATAGACAGACCATACCTTCCAAGCACATACCTGGACCGGCACACCCACAGCTGAGGGGTTCCTATATCCCACTATGTTTTGCACACATTCTGGCAAGTTGCTTAGCACAATGCATCAGAGGTGCTCCACGTGCAACTAACTGTGTCTGGGACCGCTATACACATTGTAACAAGCGACAGAGTCAACATCATACTCCACGGGTAACATACCTTCTATGGTGGTATAGTGAACAGTGGGCCTCAGCTACTACTGATGTGTGACTGAAACTACCCCACACTTCACTGGGATAGCCACTCATGTACCAACACATCCATGAGTCATACCCTCCACTCTGCTGGATCAACACATACACACCACCTCCAAGACCTACATTACCCTTGGGATGAACACTACCACCATGTGACTGGTGTTACACACCTGGGGTTATCCCCTCATTGGTGGATTCCAAACATATGCTAATCTACCTTGTTAGCCACATCCCGGAAACACATCCATCACAGCATACACAGTACATGTGTACTACTACACCTACTACAGACGTCTGCTAACAGCGGTTGTTAACATCATGACACCCGTGCAGATGGACAATGCACATACAAATGCTGACACATACCCCAGTGCACTTAATTAGCATGTACATAACTGCATGGATCATGCTATTCCACACAGAGCCATGATGGTACACACCGGATAACAGACGCCACTCTGGTGGTCATGTTCCACAGACATATGATGTACAACAACAGGTGTAGGCTGTTGCACAGTGGTGTACATTCCCATGTGTGGGGTGGCTCACTGGTCAGCCGTGGTGGGGCCACAGGTTCCCTCATCACATACTCCAAGACTAGCTACGTAAACATGACTGCCACACATTCCGGGGTGTACCACCAGGCATTATGGTGGTATGTCAGTATTTGATGGCAACACCCACATCTGCTGTCACATACAACAGTCACTCAGGAACATTGCAGACCCAGGTATTGTTGGCAACATGCTGGAGGATGGATTCACCCTCTCACACACTACAGGGCCGCAATCCATACATGAATATTGTGGTGTCCCTGTGGTCACACCTACACAGTACTGACCTACACTCTATGTGTCCTGGGACACTGGCCCCATGTCACCTTTCAACGTCCCAGGCTGTGATGTCCACCAACCTCTGAATTACTTGTCTCCCCACTAGGCCACCATATTCAGTAATAGCCTTGTTTCAGACATTGTAGACCCTGAATGGCACACAGCAGCATTTATCACACTACACACAGGTGGCACCGCATTGCACGAGTGGGACTATAGTCCTACACACCTGACTGGACTGTTCTGCATGGCTATGGGGCACATCGTCAAGGATGTCATTCTCAGAGACATTGTTGGTCTCCCGTCCTCTGCTGCCACCCGGGTTGGGCTTGTTAAGGCCAGAGCATGGCCCCTACACATGGTGGACTCCTTTCATACAGTTACCAGGGCAGTTGCTGATGGTACGGGAGTCCACACATTCTACATTGTCCTCTCATTGCCTTTCAGCACCATTCCCCATTCTGGTATTGACAACAGACAAATCCACCTGCACATCGTACCCTGTGTCTCAGGATGTTATGCTATGTGGCTCATGGACAGGACACACAGTAAGGCCAGCATACCATAGTACCTACTACATGTCAGGTACTTTGGCATACCACAGTCCTCAGTCATAGGGCCCCTCATGTTAAGTATATGCTTCCCTGTGGAACAGGCTGGCACAGGGGACTTTCCCTGCCTAGCTTTAGAACCCCTACATACCAAGCACCATGATTGCTCCACCAGCTGATACTGACTCCAACTATACGGGTGTTGCTGTGACAGATACATAATATGACTATCATGGCATCAAGCTGCATGACACAAGGTGCATGCACATCACCTTTGCATTACACCATTCACCCACTGACTATCACATGGATGGTAGTCCCCTACATACATATCACATTGTACATGGTTGCAGTACACACATATGTCGCACCCACTCCTGTGGTTACCGTATTGCCACTGTCGCGTGGATATCCTCCTACGTGGCCACACCTATCTGTACTGGGTGTGTAACTGGTACATAGGCACCCATTGTACCTCTGAACTCAAGACATCTACACACATTCAAGGGTACACCACCCCATTTAGGGTGTACCTTACACAACAGCTACAGCTTTACATGCCACAACATTAACACGCCATGATGTTTACTGAGCTCCGACAGTTTAAATATGCGGCTGCACTATGGACACCACATCTGTACACATTTGTATACTACATACTCAGGGGTGACCTCTGCTGATCAGACAGGGCCCATGTCCACAACATTATTGATGGATATACTCCTCATACTCAAGATAAGCAGAGGCCACTGTGAGCAACATGCTCATGGATATGTGCACACATGCCACAATGAGTGGGATGTGCTTCTGGGTTACATTCCCAAACAGGACACTCACCATGCTGTGGAACATAAGTCCTCTGTACATCATGCATAGACACTCAGTAGCACTGTTCATGTGATACCTCCCTTGGTGGTTGGGAGACACATGTAGGCCTGGGATCACTGCAGTGGCTGTACTGTGCAGTGGTGCAGGTGACACCTGGCTCTGCTCTTCACAGGACAATACCCTGGAGAGGTGCCACTAGTGTGAACACTGTAGTTGTGCTTACACATGGACTTGACAGACTGCATAGTACCCCACTATGCACCTGTGCAGCTATTACATGTCCTTTGTGCATGGTTACTTGGTAGCCCTTCCATTTAGATTAGCTATCATGCTATTACTATGTCCCATACCTACAGGCCATATGTATCCTGTTATTGTACATACCAATAGACAATACCTGTGGTATGCATGATATGCCTGTTATGCTGTGTAGAATATCTGTCATATCTACCTATAATACTATACATTACACATATTTCACATAGTATCCCATAATGCAAAGCATACTTGCTCAGCGGGACCACCTTACATATGTCATTAATGTTATTTACCCATACACATGCGTGCTGTGACAGTATATCAACATATACTATCCCCTGCTATGGCACGTCCTTGTTGGACATACACTACAACTGACGGTGGGTTGTATGGCATTGTTCTGTTTAATGGCCTCATGTAGCATCCCTTCTGGTGTCTGTGCTATGTACCTTGTGTCCCACTGCTGGACGCACAGATTCTACAAGCGTTAGTATGCTCAGCAAGACATCACTACATCAATACCTTTCCCCACTTTATGCATTGCGGACATGTTTAATTAATGCAAACCAGGCTATACATACAGTAAAACTAATTAATACAGATCATGCTATACATAACCTTACATATCGGGCATTCTACATACCTTGTTGTCTTACGGCGTTTCGTTTCTATCTCTCTCACAGTGTTTCAATTGTTTTTCGGTATGAGCATACGATTTGAATGTCTGGCAAGTCATCCTTATATACGTCGATACCTGAAACATGTGGATTCTTCCCGCCAATTGGTGTTCCTGACTGACTAATTACTTACATATCAGCTGTGCAGCTACTCCATTCGCCAATTACATGGTGACAGTGGGGTTTAATTGGATTCTCCACTTGGGCGTTGCCTATTTGCCCTACCTTCGGGGAGACGGTCTGTATTGTGTTTTGTTATGAGTAACTGCAACTGCTATGCATGGAGACAAGTATAGTTTGGATTCATGTCCCCCGTGGATTGTGTGTGACAGGTAGAGTATTTGGTTCAATATGTGGGTGTACCTGTCATCTCGACGTCTGTTAACGAAGTATTGCAATCAATGCCTGTAACATGGCTGTTTGTTCCATTATACGACGCCTGCAATTTTGCATGTCGCCTTTAATTGTGTCTCTCACACGGTATGTTGAGGGTTCTGCAGATGTAATTGACTGACTGGATGTTTGTGCTGCTATTACAGTTTGTATTGCTTCAGTTTCTAGTGTGGGGGATGTTGGTGGTTGTACGTAACATATACGGTTTGTGGGCCTTGCATTTCTACATAATCCGTATATATGTGTGTGGGCTCCGTCCCTGATTAGAGAGCTAACAGTTAGTAGACTTATGTTACGGGATTGTACGTTGGGCTGTTGTTAATTGGTTTCTATATCGTCTGCAGGTGAGCTTGCTACTTGTATACCTCCGTAAATGCAGCGATATATCAGGGGATATGTGTAGGTGACAGCTATCCCTTGTATTTCTGTCCCAGATATTTGCAGTCATTGTGGTTGTGTTGTTAAAAGAGCCTGTTTGCCATGGGTTGCCACCTTATCATATGGTCATTGTTGGACACTTGCGGGACACAAAGCAGTGTTTACAGGCCAACACGTAGCCATGGTCAGTACACAGGTAGCACATACTTTTATCCTCACTACATACCTATTGTTGTGACTTTGGATACTTATCATATTGCATGTAACATTTAAGTTTCTTACATACAGGCATAACTATTAAATACGACTGTTACATTATATATGGGACATATTTATGTCCTACCATCTCGGACATTTGCCCTTAGTACTGTTTTATGTCAGGACACATCTGCCCAGGGTGGGGATGTCCCTCCTACTGTGGTACAGGTAGTAACCATATGCCTACGGCTAGCTATACCCACACCTACCATACTGGTCTGCCTCTGACTTGGCACCAACATACACATGTTGCAGACACACACACATTACAGTCACACAGAAATGCACACGGCACCCTCAACGCACACTTACACAGACTACGGCACTCACAGACACAGTTGAACACAGTACCTACGTGGACCGCGACACCGTCAGCGGTGACTAACCGTCCCTTCATATCATCATACTATTACTCACGGATGTATTGTTCCGGTACTGTGTTCTATCGGTCTTTCAGCCTCGTGGTTACGCATGTCGGTATGTTACACATTCCATGGTTGGCAGTATCCTATTTATTTGTACCTCCAAGATGTTATGAATGTCGTTGAACTATCTATCATATTTGCAGATATCGCTGAATCCATCTATATCACCATATATCCCTCTATTGCCCTTTCTATCTGTATTATATATATGCATATGTGTACATATATATATATATATCTATATATATATATATATATATATATATATATATATATATATATATATATATATATCTGGCGGGGAACGTGACAGGCACACTGCACCACCATATGCTGTAAGACTCATGTACTGTTCAGGTGTTGGCATTCCGTGTTGCACTGGCTGTTGTGTTTACAATGTTTGAGGGCTGCCTATGTAGGAGTCACACATTGGGCCACTTATACATTACAATTTACAGGTGGTCATGTTTGTGTGCCATCCATTTTACTGTGTGTGCAGGTGGAGAGGTGTCAGTCCGTAGGGGCCTACATGGTCAGTGTATGTGCTATACGTTCCCTCTTTGCCAAGGCGTAGGCATATTGGGCACGCCTCTGTCTGCCTACTGGGGCTGGCACAGTGTGTTCATGGTCTGAATCCTTCTGTGCCTGTACTGGCCTTGGCAATTGCGGTGGGCTATGAGGGCCTTCACCATTTTGTCCCTGCTGCAGCTGCTTCCGCAGGATCATATTATGTAGCATGGCACATACTATGACGATGTGGGCACACGTGCCTGGAGAGTACTGCAAGGCTTCACCAGATGTATCCAAGCACCGGAACCATGATTTCAGCATCCCGAACACACGCTCTATGATGATTCTGGTTTGTGCGTGTGCCTCATTATGGCGTTCTTGCATGGGTGTGTGTGCATTTCTGATGGGAGTCATCATCCACGGCTCCAGTGCATAGCCAGCATCCCCCACGAGATGGCCATGTGGGATGTCCCCCCTGACAAATACCTGATACAGCTGTGAGGCATGCCAGATATGGGAGTCATGGTAGCTTCCAGGGCTGCCAGCACACACATCCATGATAATGCCCTGGGCATTGCACGACCTGGCAGTTGATGGAGTGGAATCCCTTGCGGTTTATGTAGTGCATACCCTGCTCACCGGGTGGTGACTTGATTTGTATGTGCGTGCAGTCTATCGCACCCAGTACCTCCAGGTATTGTGCCACATGGTGGAAGTGACGCATATTGCTGGCCAACTCCTCCTGAGTTCTGGGGAAGTATATCTGCTCATTGGCATGTGGTAACATGGCATCCAGGAACTGGTGTAGTACCCTGGATGCTGATGCCTGTGAGATACCCATTATATCTCCAGTTGGCCTTTGAAAGGTACCTGTGGCCAGTATTCGCAGGCTTATACATACCTTCATGTCCACTGGTATGGGTTCCCCTCTGTTGTTTCTGGTTCTCAGGCGTGGCCAGCACAGCTCCACTATTTGCTGTAAGATGTCCCTGTCCACCCTGTAACGCTCTACTATCTCCAGGTCATGTAGCCCCTGGTAGGTTACCCTTGGTCTGAACACTCTCCTTCTCTTCCGAGGCCTGCGGTGGTTGTCAGCATCATCCTCCACAACACCGTCAGTCTCTAACACATGCTGATGAATCACAGCTATGGCAGCTCCCAACATGTACATTTTAAAAGTTCCCCGTGTATTTACACCTATGGTGCGGTGTTTGGGAATACACAGGTGTGTGTTGTGTGCTTACACACTTTATACTATTGTGCTGTGAACACCGATGATGTCATGGGGTGTGTATGTACATTCGTAGCTACAGGTTATGTTATGTGTTTTACTGCCGGAACTACTATTGTGGTGCCTTTGGTGTTGAATTACATTTGCCTGTCGGGGATTACCTCTTGACCTTCCCTTTACATTTCTGCGCGTTGCACCTACCATTTTCTGGCGTGCATCCTGCAGCCTACTTTCATTTGTGCTTTCCTGGACCTGGCGTATCTTGCGTTATGTGTGCTACTGCCGGTCTGCTGTCTGTTTGCTTTGCTCTGCTGTGTCAGGTCTCCTATCTTTGCAATTCAATACCTCCCCTCCTTTCTTTGCATTCACATGCCTCCCCTATCCTGTTTTGCAGGTTTCTGCAAGCGGACTTGTCAGCTGCCGTCGATTGGCCTTCGTGGGTTGATTGGTGTTGATTGCTCATTAGTACTCCAATTATCCTACTTCCGCATTTCCTTTCCTTCCCCTGACCTTCCTGTTTCTGCTGTTGTTTGCGGCGCGTGCGTCCGATTACTGGGTTTCGCACGTTTTCATCCTCGTACACATGCTTTTGGCCACCATGTGTGCTCTCAGCTAAACGATTCCTCCCCACCCCTATCCTGCAGCTTTGCTTAGCAACGGACAGGCCAGATTTGTAATGCTCCAATGTGCTTAGTGCTACAGTGGCACACCCCTCTGCTGATGTCATGTATCTCCTCTGAGCCACTTCTCGGTGTTATACCGCTGCGCCATATGGTACAACCTTCCTCTGGCGTGACATTTGCGATTCAGTATTAACTGCCTCATTTGCATGGCATTGACTACTAATTCATAGTTACCGCGCCGAACACTATCGCAAGCCCTTAGCAACCCTTGCACCTTGGTTGTGGTGTTCCATGCCTACCATTGTGTGTTATGCTGTAAACCTGATTTCTATTATGTTGCGATTTTATGACATTTTTATATTATTTCTTTATGTTACAGCTTCCGCACACATGCCCTGCGGTTCTGCTGTGCGTTACTGTGGACATGACATTAAATGTTGTTATTTACGTGTTGTGCATCTTTTCTTATGCCATTGGCTGTGTATTTCGCCATTGGCATATGTTCACGTTGTGATACCTGGGTCTGGCCCTCTTCCATAGCTCCGATGTTATGTTTGGGAAAATGTAAACCGTGTTTTTTGGTTTACATTTCCGTGGGCTTACGCTACGCCTGCACCACTTCATGAATCGCTATATGCCTTCATTTGCATGGTGCAACACTGCACATGGGGTGATTTGCATACCTACGCCAGGGGTTGCGCAGATCTGGCGTACGCCGGTAGTGCATGTGGAATTAGATCATACCCGAATCGCTCGGCGGCCATATTTGGCGTTATAACGCCTACGCTATGCGTGCGCCTGGCGCAAGCTTCATGAATCCCGGGGATTGTCTTTTTTACTTTTTCAACACCAAATGGTGCTATTTACCTGCATTTTTATATTTTATAGATACTTTTATTCTTAAACATTCTTTGCACATTTAACAATTGTATTTTTAACATTTTTTAATGTTTTCATATTTTTCTACATATTTATGTATTTATGTATGTAGATATTCAAGTTTTAATGTGTAGAACATGTAAAATGTTTAATAGCATTTGACAAACAGTTTTACAGTTTTTTATACACTGGGTTTCAACAATACTTTTTATTGGACACAATTAGGTAATTTATTTAATTAAGGTTTATTAGAATGGTATATATATTGAGTCATGTTGCTGTATCTGTTGTCTGATGAAGTCTGTGATACTACTGACAAAAACGTACTGTGTTTCAGTGTTTATGTATGTGGTGTTGGTGCTGGCAACGTGGTTGTGTTACATTAAAACTATATTAGTGGAAACTGCTATCCTGGTGCTCCTTTTGTTTTATTAGTATTATTTTGAGCACTATTTCCACTTTCATTGATTTTGTAATTGGGTCTTAAGCCATTTTGTGAAGGGGAGATAATTTCATTGTCTAATAGATACTGGAGTAATTGGGCATGCACACATTTCTGAAGGATTTTTGAGAGGGGTGGAAGGTTGCAATTGAGAGATTGTTCTAAAGAGTTGCACCCTTTATGTAGATGTAAGATGTAGCATCTATTCCAGATGGACAGAGTGTACTATTCCTGGACTGATCTGTTGCGGAGAATGGAAATTGAGTATGCTCTGGCTTCTGTGGAAATTTTAAGGTAATGTACTGGAAAGATGCCTGCAGCTAGAGATATTGGTTTTAATTTTTGGAGCAATTTTTTGATTGTATTTATGGGGATTGGTTTTAAAGTGAAACTGGTGTTAGGGAGATTAAGGTAAGTGTTGATGGGATAGGTGATAGTGTTATAATTAACAAGGTTGGTGATGGTTTGGGTAAAGTGGATACTGAAATTATTGGTAAATATTTTGAGGTGGGGCGTCTATGGGAGGGAGTTGGCTTTTAGTCCCACCAGGGTGAATTAATTTATTCACTGATTTGTGGAACCATTTTGGGTTGTTTGATTAGCATTTTGTAGTGTAAGAAAGTAATTTTCCTTGTCTTCAGTTACTCTCATTTTAGTTAGATTTTGAAGCTTTTTTGAAGGTTTGGATGCTGCTTTGTTTTGTTTTAACTATGTTGACCAGATTTCATCTCTATTTCATATCAGTTCTGAAGAGCCAATCCTCTGGTAATTTCACTAATGTTTGGAAGATGCATAGTCTATAGCAAGGTACAAAGGTCCCAGCATCAAAGAGGGCAGGTGGGTCATATAAAGGTCCTAAGGAGAAACAAGTTCTCTGAAAAAAAACTCTATTTCGCTGTTAACCTCTTATGACAAAACTCTTCCATTGAGTGCTCTCAACTTTTTTGGGGCACCAAGGCTTCTTTGACAGCCATGGTAAGAAGATACCCAGAATGTTAACCCTGAGTGCTATTAATTGTTTTTTCTACCAGAGCTCAGTTCTTGGCCAGGTCCAATACATTTTTCAAAAGAGTAAAATAAAAGAAAGCACCATTGACATGATCAGGGACTTTAAAATATATTATGCTGATGTACTGCTTCCTGTAGTACAGAGTTTGAGCCGTTCAGCCTCCATTTACCTACTGTGTAGCTGTAAGAAGTTGTTTAATCAGGCAGTACTTTGGGGAAATTGGGCAATGCTCCTCAATGATCTCCTGAACTACATGCCTAGAAAGTGCCTTTAAAGCTACAAGATTAGGTTGCAAAACTTACAGCCATGGCTGTCAAAATTGGAATTCATGCATTAAAGTATGCATACAAGTATTTAAAGACATTTTCCTAGGTGAGACTTGTCAGGGGTTGTAATAAGAAGTCACACACAGGTGAGAAAAGTACATTTGCTCAAGTCCTACTTACCTGTAAAAGCATATGTTCATTCAACGCACTGCCTTACTAGCATTCAGGTAGTAGTGCCCAGTTTACCTTCCTCTGGCAAACTACTAAAGCTCAGCATCCCTCCCACTGCCTATCTGTGTGTGCGATGGACCAATCACCTAGCAGTGCAGGGACTGCCTTACAAACACACAGACAGGACCTTTTCAGTTTTCCAGGGTCCAGCATGAAGAGAGGATGGCAACACAAGCTTTGTGAACACCTACTGTTCCAAATCAAAAAGCACACACACACACGCACACACGCACACACGCACACACGCACACACGCACACACACACACACACACACACACACACACACACACACACACACACACACACACACACACACACACACAGCACTAAAGGTGGCAGTATAGTGCTCAGTGACAACCCAAACACCAAACTATGTACATCCAGAGAAGGGGGATGGTGGGTGGGTACTGCTAGTAAGGCAATGTGTTCTAAAAACATCTACTGTTATAGATAAATAGGACTTATGCATCTCTACTATGATCAGCAAACACACTGCCTTACTGGAGTTTGGGTAGATTCCCAAAGCTTACCCAAACTGGGTGGAGGAAGAATAAGGGTCCAGGAGCTGCTGGAGAATGTTTTTTTGTGAAGCCTGCTCTGGATCTAGAAAAAGCACTCAACTTGTAATGCTTCATAAAGGTATGGACAGAGGACCAAGTTAAGTGCCTCTATAATACATCTAGAGTCTATTTGTTTCCAATACACCACTGAAGAGGAAATGGTGGAATGTACCTTTACCTTGCCTGGATTAGCCTTGTTATGGTGAGTGTAACAAAAAACAGTACCATAGGACAACCAACGAGTAATAGTTTGCTTAGAGACAGGTTGACCCTTCTTTGCCCCTATGCAGGAAATAAGCCTTTTAGCCTTCTTGAAGGATTTTCTTCTGTCAAGGTAGTACCTGAGCTACCAGTGCACACCCAAGGTGCAAAGTATTCTCTTTCTCTCTCTCTCTCTCCCTTATTCTTAGCTTCTAGGCAGAACACAGGGAGGTTGATGGACTGATTGAAAGTGATTTCTGAGACCACGTTCAGCATGAAAGAGGGATTAGTGCATAACATGACCCTATCCCTATGAAAAATAAGGTAAGGTTGTCTCACCATGACAGCTTGCAGCTCAGAGATTTGCTTTGCAGATGTCAGAGCAGTAAGCAAACAATTTTCCATGTTAAGGGATTCAGATCAGCCTGTGTTGCTGGTTCAAAAGGTGGTAAGGTCAAATTTTCCAGAACATAGTTGAGATCCCATAAAGGAGGAACTTGCTTGCAAGGGAGTCTCATGCAGTACCTCTTTCATGAACTGTTTTACCAAAAAGAAAAGGAAAGTGAAGGATCCACTGGCAGATAAGCAGAGATGGTCACTAAATGCACACTAATGGATGCATATGGTATGCCATCCTGAAGTAGATCACACAAATATTTCAAAACCAGAGAGATGCTAACTTCAGGGGACCCTCTCTTCCTATTTATGCACCACTTAGAAAACGTCATCCTTTTGTAAACATAAGATTTTCTAGTTGCAGATTTTTTGCCCTCCTTTAATACCTGCTGTGCATCCTCATGAAACTAGTACCTACATGGAGTCAAGACTGAATCATCGAGGCTGTCAGTTGTAGTTACACCAATTTAGGATGCAGCATTCAACCCTGAGACTATGTGAGCAGAGTGTAGGGAAGTGTGTGATAGTTGCCCTTGGGCAGTACCATTAAATGGATGGACCAATGTTGCCTGGGCCAGAAGGAGGTCACCACAATGATCTTTGGCATTTTTTTCTGAATCTTCAGAAGTACCTTGAGAATCAGTGGAAAAAGTGGAAATGCATAAAGGAACAATCCCATCAAAGGGAACCAGACTGCATCTGTCCTCCAAGGATGTCTGGAGCAGAATTTCTGCAGATGTTTATTTTAAAAGGAGGTGAACTGATATATATATAAGGCATTTCTCCCATCTGGACTAGATCCTTGAACACCACTGTCTTGAGCTGCCCCTCATGTGAGTCTGGCTGGGATCTACTTGGTCTGTCTGCCACAAAGTTTTGCTCTGATAGGGTATATGATGCCTGAAGAGTCAGAGAATGCTGAAAAGCCAGTTGCCAGGCTATCCTTGCCACCCAGCACAGAGAGCTTGACCTTGTACTCCCTTGTTTGTTGAGGTACCACCTGACTGTGGTATTGTCTGTAACCACAAGAGGAGGACCTGGAGTGCATAGATGGAGAAGGACTTTCAAGGTGTGGATTACAGCTAACATTTCTTTGCTATTGATGTGCTTCCATGCATCCTTGGCCATCCAAGTGCCCTGCACTTACACTTCCATTGACACAGCTCCCCAAGTGAACTTGGAATAATCTCTCTCTGGAGAGATTGTGCCAGGACATGCAGGAAGAAGGGAAGTTCTGGATTGATACTCAATTCTGCTCTTCACCGCTGTAACTCATTTGATAAAGGCCAGAAATGGCAAATGGGATTTCAAGGAAAGTAAGTGCTGGGTCTAACAATTTCATGCATACCATTGAATTTTCCTCATCTGGAGATAGACCAGTGTTATCATGAGAATCATGAATGCTAACAGTCCTAGAATTTTTAGCAATTCTCTTGTTGAAGTGATGTTCCTTCTGAAGAATTCCTGAAATATCATCTGGCAGGACTGGGCCTTGTCTTTGGGAAGAAACACCATTCTTTTGTTGGTGTCAGTAAAGCACTCCAATAAGACAGCTTTTTGTGAGAGTGTTGGTATGAATTCCAAAGGTTCAACTTGAACCCTGGCTGGAAGAGTAAGGTCAAGACCTTCTCTAGTGATTCCAAACACATAGATACAGAGTCTACACAGATCAGCAAGTCATCCAAGTAAGGAAGGGTGTGAATGCCAATAGTTCAGCAGTAAGCCACTACCAGAGCAAGGCATTTGGTAAACACTTGAGGTGCCAAGGATAACCCAAAGGGCAATGCAGAGACCTGATAGAGCAAATCAGACACAATGCATCTCTGATATCTCCTGAAGTGATGAACAAGGGGACATGATGATATGCATACTTCAAGTCCAGGGTCACCATGAAGCAGTGGCCTGGCAGAAGAGGAGCATTGTCAACAGGGCGAGCAACTTGAACTAGAGGACCTTGACAAACACATTCAGAAAGGGTAGGTCCAACACTAGTCTCCATGACTCTTTTTGGAGGACTAGGAAAATTCTACAGTAGAAACCTTTCATTCTCTCTGAAGGAGGGACCAGCTCTATGACCCCCCACCCCAAGTCCAGCATTTACCTGAGTATAGGAAGGAATAATAGTGTCTGGTTCAGTGGGTGAGAGGGAACTCCTCCTGAATGAAGACAGATGTTCCTTCCACTGCCACGTGTAACCTCTACAAATGATGTTGAGCATCCATTTATTGAAAACTACTGATGGCCAAGTCACGTTACTGAAATCTAGCTTTTGAGATGGGGCATCTAGAAGGGAACTTTGCAATGACAAGTGCAAAGTGTCTGCACAGAGGGGGTTATCTTTATTGAGAAAGGTACCTCTCTTGTTAGCTTTGATATAGTTCTCACCCTTCTACTCTCTTTTAATACCTTTTTTTGTTTGGCTGGGACTTCTGTTTGTTAAGCCACTGAAAATGATTTTGCTTAGTGGGGAGAAACTTGGGAATATGGACATTTTGGACACCCCTTCCTTCAGTTTACCCCCTGTCCTTCTGTGTTCTGGAATCTAATTAGCTGCTGTACAAAACAATGTACGAAACCATGAATCCCAACCTCAGCACACACTTTACTCACAGGATGAAATTTCCATGTCTAGAAATGATTCCTACAACCCCTATTTTTCTCTTGTATCAGCTAGATAAGGTTTCAACTCATCAGTTTGAAACTGCTGATGTCATTATCTGACACAGAAAAATTACTGCCTATACATTTTTTATTTGTACTCTGTAGTGATTTGCTATGTCTGGGGTTTGTTGTGTTTCTCACAGGTGGGCAACCATGGAGTTAAGTATTTTTAAGTAAAAGAGTGTGAGTGACTGGAGCTGACATTTTTATAAGGGGTTTCAGTGACCTGAAGATTCAGATAACACACACACACACACACACACACACACACACACACACACACACACACACACACACACACACACACACACACACGTCTGCTTTTCCAAGCAGCATCTTTTTTTTCACACTGGTATTTTTCTAGTTTCTTTGTTTAGCCAATTGGAAATAAATGCTGTATTTCTTTCCAGGCACAATTGGATATTTAAGCACTGTACCATCAATAACTTAACTCCTGAAGAAGGACTCTTGGAAGTTATGAAATGTTGAATAAATGTAAAACATATGTTGGTCCGGCAAAATGTTTTACATCATGCCTGTGTTCCAGTGTCTTTGTATTTAGAGTAAGCCAGTTTTCTAACAATGTCCTAAGTACTCTAAGGAAAGACAAAACAGCTATAAAAGGAAGTCTTGCTTAGAGAAGTAGGAAAGATTTGCATCATCGACTGCCAAAAAGGATCTAGACTCACCGAGTTGTCCATTTTCAAAAATCTTGGATTGCTTAACTACCCAATTTAATGCAATGTAGCACATTCCTCCATCAAAGTAGATAACTCTACTGTATTGCATATGTAACAGCCTTTTCTCAGACTGATTTATCTTTGGGTGCCTTCCTGAAGAGTATGATTTAAGACCTCCAAGAATACATATCTCTCTTCCATGAAAGTTGAACTTAAATATTAAAAAGGTTATCTTCACCATCACTAGAACCACTTTGAAAACATTTTTACTTGTTGCTGTGGCTGAAGGACTTTAGCATTACTGGGCTTGATGTGCAAGCCATCTTACACAGAATTTCATACTAAAGTGGTGGCTCTGCAAAAATTAATCCATCTTTCATATCCAAGTCTGTCACAGCAGTTTCTCTAAACCAACATATTCAGTACCAAGTTTTCTATCCATGCTGTCAAACTGAAGGAAAACATCACATGCATCTACTTAGAAAACTACAACTTCAACAGCTTAGAGATAAAAAAAAAAAATAGTGATCCAGAGGGCCTAGGTTTTAGTCCTGGTTAAAGGTCTAACCCAGGGGGTTTAAGTTTGGCTCCCAACTGAAGCACGTGTTTCCATGTCTGGCACATGGTGCAGAGGAGTAAGGCTGTGAGCTGTTAAGCTGATTCCTATAGTCCAGGGTGTGATTCCCTTAGCCTCTGTTTGCATGTCTTTGTGCAAGTCAATTAACAAGAATAGTCTCCTCAATGGTCTCCTGAACTGTTCACCTAATAATTACCTATAGATCTATTTTGTGCCATGGGAGCTCATGCTGTCTGGAAAACAAGTTAATTTTCCTCTCTCTCTCTAAAAGAGGAGAAGAAGTCCTACCTAGGACCAAACAAACTGTATCAAAGTGGCTGACCCAATGCAATGCATATTCCTTTAACAAATACAATAAACTTTTTCAAGGCACTATTAGGGCATCTTCCACTAGGGCAGCACCAAATTCATCAGTTTGCTTTCGAAATGATTTCTGTGGAAGATATTTTTGAAACTGTCTCATGCCTCATTGACCGCAAATGGACCAAATACTAAATGTTTGAAAAACAGTCTGGTGGTAGGGCAGATTTTGATACTGCTGTGCTTCAAAGAATCCTGTAGCTATCCACCTTCCATGTATGGCCAAGTACTGCATGGGACTCTAGCCAAATGATTTGATTTAATATTTCAGTAATCATCCCTGAAGAAGATAGTACAGTTGTGTAAGGTATTTACCATAAGAATAGATCTTTAAGGAGATGTCACCTTAACAGTAATGTTTACATCACCTCCTTGTATATAGTTATTGTTATGATGTTACAGTGTATTTCAGTTTCATTTGTTTTGGTTACAAAAATTCTAGTGTTACCAGTGAACCTTATTCATCACACATAAACTTCCCTCTGAGACATCCTACCTCAGAAAACCAAAGAAAGCAAAGAACAAGTTTGGTCCCATGATGCAGAGGGATGGAGCCCTTATTGTAACACAGGTGACCCAGGCATCAATTACCTGCCCCAGCTCTGAAGAAGCCAGGGAGGGGAGGAGTGATAAAGCATTGCCTGCTCACCTCTCGGTGTAGGGGGGGGGGTTGCTCTCTGTAGGACACTGGAGATACCATGCTCATGATCTGAGGTGAGGGGCAGGGCCTCTTGGAGCAAATACCCCTTTTAGAAATGAGAGTATATTATCTGCAGATAGCCCATTATATGCCTCTCCTGAGCACCTAGCTGCATTTCTGTAAGTTAGGTTCAGGGAGCAAAGAAGAAAAATGCCAGTCCTTTCTGGTTTGCTCTTACCCCAGTTAAGCAGAAGGAATGAGCTGATTGGCTCAGAGAGGGTTGATGGTTAACAGACAATGAGGCCAACCCCCCCATAAATAAAATAAAATTAATAAACAAATAAATAAATAAAATTAGTGCAGTGCATATAAGGAAGTGCCAGTATTTCCTCCAGAATCTCCAACGACATCAGACCTAAACTGGTCCTTTCACAGAACAGGGACATTACCAGAGAAAGCTGTCCAAGTCATGATAAAATAAAAATTGCTTAAACATTTAGTGACAATGAAATCAATTCATCCATCCATCCTAAACCCCTTTTTCTCATTTTTGCACATGAGGTTGGGGTGACACTTCAACAGAGAAAAATGTTGATGTGAATAAGGCCATCACATCAAAAGTAGTTACAGCCAGCATGGAACTAGTGTAGTGGTTTAGTGAGAAAATTAACTAGTTGAATGCGGGTCAGAGCAGATATGCTCTGATTTAGAAAGAGCTACAAACCCTAGTATGTGGTTGTGGAAAGTTCCTTGAGTGTATTTGTGGGAAATACATGCTAGTGAAGAGTGACACACTAGCTATTACAAGAATATATTCCAGAAGTCATTGCACAAAGCACTTTCAGTGTTGTGACAATTAATGAAGTGTATCTTAGTTCTGAATATTGTGAATATTGTGCATTACTGCAAGATTTTAGCATTGTTTATATATTGTACTAAACTTCTATCTCCATAAGTGGAATTAAATGTAAAAGGTAGCTTTTTTTCTATTTTGAACCCAGTCTGGAGCCTCAGTCTTGTAGCTTCTTTCACGGTTGTGGCAGGGTTGTGATGTACTGCCTGGTGTGAGCATCATTTAGTCATTTATTACAGTGATACTGGTAAACTTCTTATAGTATGGTGCCTAAGTCTGTGGTGGGGTGAGGTAGTGGCAAAACAATAAATTATTTTCATCAAAAGGTTAGAAAAAAGACTTATTTAAATTCTGCTTAAATATTTTAAGTTGCAGTTATAGTGACCTGTGTGGTGATACTTTTTGGACCTCTCTGCTTTTTGTCTGTGGTTTTGCCAAAAAAGTTATCTGTTTGCATGTTTTTAGTTTGTTCTGGGACCTTAAGCTTAGTCTTGTAGCTTCATTTTTTAGTTATGTGAAGATTGTGTATTAATGCAAAATGTTAGCATTGTTTATACATCATAGTGCACTTCTATTTCTATAAGTAGAATTAAATGTAAAAGGTAGTTTTTCTGAATTTTGAACAAAGTCTGGGGTCTCCATCTTGTAGCCATCTTGACATTTGTGCCAGGACTGTGATATGCTGCCAGATTTGAGCCTCGTTTATTCATTTATTACAGCTTTACTGGTACATTTCTGCTCCAGGATTTGTGATTTGTGCTTCAGTGCTTTTTATAACTATATATACACCTTGCTTCTTGTTCTTCCCCTGTTCTTTGAGTCTTCTCCACTTCCCCAGGAGACATTAAGAGAAACATTTCTGAAATTCTGACCACAGGACTAGAGCTGTGTTTCTGGTTTCCACCCTTTATGGTAATCTGACTTCCAAAGTCCATCTCTCACCTCTTTTGTTGCTGCTGTTTGTTGTGTAACCTATTTAAGTATTTCCCACCCATTGTTTTCCATATATCTGTAATACTAAGTGCCCACCCAGCATATCAGTATTCCACTTGAGTAAACCTCCTCTACTACAAATTGACTCCTGCTCATTTTCCCAGAGCTCCAATCTGCATGGCACCCACACTACACTCTGAGAGGATCTTAAGTTAATCCTGCTCCATCCTTAGCTGATAAGAGATTTATGTAATTGTTTTGCACTTCAGTTAACTGCTTAGAGCGCTATTGATTTTATTATTGCATTATTTGTTAATTTTACCTTTAATCATTCTAAAGGTCCAAAATACTTGAAATTTGATTGTCAGGGTAGTTTGCTCAAGTTGCTTTTTTGTAGCATTACACTTGCAAGCAATCTTTCCTGGTGTTATTACATCAATAGGTTAGCAGTGCCCTGTATAGACTCAAATGCCCAGAAAGTAAATTATATCTATAAAACTTCCCTAAGAACCGAAATCTGTAACTTAGTTTTACAAAAACAAAGCCATTGCATGGGGACAAGCTTAGAGTACTTAGTTGCACATTAAACAGCACTACTGTCAAATCTTAACACAATCTTAGTCTGGTGTCAAACACCAAAGACCACTCAAAGAGACCTCTGTATAACCCAGTCAATAACCTACAGTATCCCACCCAAATACAGGTCTGGACAACATGGATATGCAATTTCCAAATGTCTCCGTGGCCATCTTGGTAGTTATGAGAATCCTGAGACAATGCAACAATTGTCTCATGTTTTCAGGCAACCATTTAATCCTTAAAAAAAAAGCACAGTATATGAGAGATGCACATACAAAATTTCACTTGAGGCAAAAATCTTGCATACAAACAAGTTTGTCAAGAATACACACACTACATCTACCATACATAGTGTCACCACACACATAGATCAACCTATGCTGAGGCACTAAAATGCAATTTTTCCAAACCTTAAAGACCTCCTAAGCCTATAAATGTCAATGCCTATCCTCAGCAATATCTAAAGCACTCACCAAAAACAACACCAAACACCATGTACACCTCATATTCCTATATCCAGTGCAGCCCCAAGAGCAAAGTCCATAAGACAACACAACATGTTACTCAATGTTACTCAGGGCTAATAGGTCATAGGGGACTCCTTTGTATCACACACAGATGTCCTACTTACCAGACTGAACAAGGAGAAGATAACAGTTAGTTGCTTATCTGGAGCCAGGATCCAAACAGTTATGAATGTACTCAAGTCACTACACCACAAGTACCAGTATGATTCTACTGTAGTCCATGTGGGTGTTATCAACCTGACAATTACTTCCCTGGACTATATGAAGAGAAACATTGTTGATCTCTGCACAGTGGTGCAGTGGTAGCATTGTCACCTCACAGCAAGAGGTTCTCTAGTTTGATTCTTGGCTGGAGTGCCTTCTGTGTGGAGTCTGCATGTCCTCCCTGCATTCGTATGAGTTTTCTCTGGGTACTCCGGTTTCCTCCCTTGTTAGAAAGACATGCATCTAGAGTGTTTCTCTCCGGGCCACTGCTGAAAATTGGCTTTGTTCCAAGTCAGACTTCCCAGTAAACAAATGTTAAATAAATAAATAAAAAATCTCTTTGAATATGTGTCTGGGTTAGGTATTTGCCTTGCACTAAGCAGCATTCTCCTCTCATCAAGGTTGATGCCACAGTATGAAGAAAAGATGACTGACTTCAATAATTGGCTTAGTTTCTGGGGTCTTTCCAGGGGATTCACTATTTGGCAGCATGACAGGACATGGTTAACAGACAAAGTTGCTTTGGAAAGGATGGCCTGCACCCATCTCCCCCAGGCTTCCGAATATTGGCTAAACCTTTATCCACCCCCCTTAGAGCCATTTTTTTAGACAATGCTAAATTGATAAACCTTCTGAGGTAGCATATAAAACCCAAAGAAACCAAAAAGTGTTAGTGGTCAGTGTTAGGATCCTAAGCAAGAAACTCCACACCCTGTAAGCTGTCCTTGTTCTGGAGAATATAGACATCTGTGCTGTTACTAAGACATGGTATATGTCTGCAGAATGTACTCAGTCTGTGCAAGTTTTCAGTATCTTCCACACATTTAAACCATCAGCTGCACAGACAGGGGCAAAAAGTGGAGGAGTCTTATCTATATTGGCAAAAATTATAACTCTACATTGGTTAAACAGGATGACACCTTGGAATTTATCCATGTGCAAATCATGATATACAAAGTCCCATACTATATCCTAGAAAGCTATAGGTCACCCTCTAAGTCTCTAGAATTCCATAGCTCATACCCAGACCTACTAAAGACATTCACCATTAAACCAAATACCATTTTCCTTGGAGACTTTATCTACCCCTTTACTGACTGGAAAACACACACTGCCTCATAATTGCAGACACAAAAATTCCTGCACTTTATTAATGCAAATACCCTTGACCAAATAGTAAGCACACTAAGCAGAGGTTGAAACATACTGGACCTGGTACTCATCAATATGGAAAAATGCTGCACCCCCCCTCACCAGTATCACATCCTCACTGGTGAGGTTGGTCCACAAAGTTGTCTACTTCAAAACAAAAATCAACTCTATAGCTCTAGCAAATACTGCAACAGTTAGGAACTATTTTAATACAAACTACATCCTATTAAGCAATAGTTTGTCAAAATCCAATGCTCCTCCCAACCTCGAGTTCACAGCACCCTATGCGGAATTGTTCACTGAAACCCTGTACAGCCATGTATATGGTTGCATAGAGTCTGCTGTACCTATAAGAAGTAAGCCCAAAACAGACTCTAAAAACAAACCACACTAGTGGAATCTTAACCTTAATTTGGTATATAACAAAAGGAAAAGAATCATGGCCAAAATCAGGCAGAGCAACTCCCATAATGACAGGAGCTCTCTAATTAAACTAAACAAGAAACTAAGAGGACTAATTAAGTCCAGAAGGCCTATTATGATGTCAAGATAGAAAAAATAACCATAACCACAAGGGTTATTACACTAATAACCAAGAGAGAGAAAACAACACAGGCTTGCAGTTGTCACAGAAAATGATTTAGTAATCCACAGAAAACAATGAAAAAGACTAAGCACGTTCACCCTTCACAATATCCAGGGCTTCATCAGAGTAATAAACAAAGAATAAAACATCATTTATATTGAAAGGTCACCTGATCATTCAATTCAAAACCAATCTTAACCCAGCAATTTACCATTTAAGGTTAGCTAACTTGTCAACTCCTTTATTAAAAAATGTATAAAAGTGTAAAAAAAAAAAAAAAAAAAAAAAACATTGAATAAGAAAAATAGTTTGAACCAATTTTAGTTAACCTAAAAGTAAATTAAATGTTAGACCTGCATAGCCCTTAATCTTAAAATGCTTGCAGTGGAGCAACAACATTAATTTATACTAGGATAATCCATAGCTTTAAGTCTTCGTTGCCAGATAGTTTCCTTCACCTCCAACAATGTCTTGAAATCTCCCTCTCTCTCTCATTCTCATTCACTTTGTCAATAAGAAACAATAAAAACTTTGTAAAATTGTTACATTGCAAAGTGTGCAAATAAAGAGCATTGGTAGATTTTTTGTTCTTAATGTCCCTAATGTGTTCCATAATTCTTTCTTAAAGTTTACACGTAGTTTTTGCCCACATAAAATGCTGGGCATCCACTACAAATTACAGCATAAACCACCATTCTGGTATTCCAGTTACAATGTCCCAGACATTAAGTTGTCCGGCTTTAGCAAAAAATAGAAACATATGGACCAACGTTAATAAATTTACAACATTTGCACATAACACATTTAGACATATTAGACCTATAACCTTTTGGCACATTAGTTTTTTGCCTTTCAAATAAACAGAACCTCTTCTATTTAATATATTTATAAAAAATCTTAACCAAACTATCCTGAATGCCTCCTTAGTGCAGTATGCAGGCAATTTGACCATCATTTGGTGTGCACTTAATCCTGCATCTCTTCAACAAATGACACAAACAGCATTCAGTATAGTAGAATCGTGGCTCCATAAAAATTATCCAATAAATGCAACTCCAGACAAATGCCAGATACTTTAATAAAACAACAAAGCTTTCAGATTACAAATCCTCCTTCAGTGTTAGAACACCTATACTGAATTCCAAAACCTTAAATAGTCAATTAAACAGTCACATGATAACAGCCAGCCTATAAACACAAAAATATATAATAATCATTTAATTACTTTAAAATTGTTTCTATGTATAAAAAGAATATATTAAATATACATAATAAAATTCATAAAACCATTCATTATCTTCTTTCCGCTTTTTAACTAATATTGGTTTAATAGTTAGTGCATTATTTTGTCCTGGTTTCATATCAGCTCTCAATCTAATTATCCAGGTATATTCCCTATTCTCTAGAACATGGTTTAGGTCCCCACCCCTAATCTGCTTATGTAGTATGTCTATTGCTCTAAATTTAAAGCTATGGGCACTTCCATTTTCCATTACATGCTTACTTAAGGCATTATTTTCCATTATACAATGATCCTTTATTAATATTCAAAAATGTGCACACTGATTGGTCAGCGTGCACGTTGTAAATCAGAGTTATAGTAATGGAAAAAGGTCCGGTCGCTCGAACTTTTTCCATTACTATAACTCTTTTTTACAGCAACGGAGAACACAAGATCTCCATTGCTTCACACTGTCTCGCTATGTTAAACGAGTTTAACATAGCGAGACAGTTTGTAAAAAGCAACGGAGACAATGTTTCGCTATGTTAAACACCCATCATCAGTATTCAGCCTACTCACCCTTAACATTTGGGATTTTACTATTCCTTTAAATATATGCGGTGGATGCATACTGTTCTTATGTACATATCTACTAACTTGTACTTCTTTTTTATGTACACTGGTCTCAATATTTTCACCCTTCTTTTCTATAGTCACATATAAAAAAGCTATCTTTTTTGGGGAGCAAACTATTTTAAACCGGAAAAAGGTTGTAGTACTCTCTAAATAGTGTACAAAACATCTCAAAGTATCTTCAGTCCCTTTCCACACCAAAAATCAATCATCTACATATCTACCATAATACAGTATATTCTCTTCCCCTCATTTCCTGTACCAAACATCATATTCTTCTCCCATTGATGCAGTACTAAATTAGCATAGGTGTTAGCCACTGCTGTACCCATGGCTACACCTGCTATCTGTAAATATGGTTCCTCATCAAACAGAAACACATTCTTTGTCAAAACTATATCTAACAGATGGCGTATATTCTCTATCTCTCCCGCTTGTATGTCTGTTTCCTCATTCAGGAAACTACAGATTGTCTCTATCCCATATTCATTGGGTATAACCGTAAAGGGGGAATCTACATCTAGTGTAGCAAAGATGTAGTTTACATTACTTTCAGATATATGCCAGTTCTTTAATTTCTGTAAAAAGTCATTAGTATCTTTCAAATAACTAGCACATAAAGGCAGATATTTACTTAAACTTTCCTGAAGGTATACCAATATTGGTTCTGTAATCCACCCCCATCCTGATACTATTGGTCTCATTGGGGGGTGTGCTAATGATTTGTGCAGTTTTGGTATACCATATATAATCGGTATTTTTGGACATGATACTGTGAATAAATTAAACTATTCTATTGATAGATCATTATTAAATTGCATATCATAAATGGCCATACTACACTCACTAATACACACCTTTATCTCTTGAAAAGTAATTTTAAAAGTTTTTTTCATTTTGCAGGAATGTATACATAGCATTCACATAATCTTCTTTATCCATTAGAACTATTGCTCCCCCTTTATCAGCCTGCTTAATCACTATTTCATCATTCATTGCTGTAAACCTCTACTCTCTTGTGTTGTCAAGTTATAATATTTCTTTTCCAATTTTTTAGCATATAATTACCTTAGTTCATTTTCACAGATATCATGAAATGCTGTAACTCTAGGATAACTAGTTGGTATAAACACACTTTTCCTTTTACATACATCATTTAGACTGTTACTCTGACTTTGTTTTAATATTAACTTCAAATTAATTCTTCTAGCAAACATTTTTAAGTCTGTTAAAGCATCAACAATAATGTCCATGTAGGTAGGAATGAACTTCGTTCCCTTTTGTAGCAGTGTCTCATGTTCTGTGGATAAGGCAAAACTTAAAAGGTTTACAATACCTGTTGATGCCCTAGTCAGCGTCTTGCTGTTTTGTTCTGAGCAAACAGGCTGTTGTTCTTTCGTTTTGCCATGTTGCTCATATGCTTGCCCAGCTGCTCTTGTATGGGACGTTCCCTGATAGGTTTTTGTAAATTTAAACTTATTTTCTTGGCTACTTCCAGCCGAAATGGTGTTTTTAAAAAAAAAAATCCATCTTCTTAGTTGCCGTTTTATCCACCATTTCTTTCGGTGATATATGCGAATTGTCTATCACATGCTGCGAAGTAGGAGCATTTTGATGCTCCTTTACCCCATCTTTCACTGTACACTCTCGACTCTGCTCTCCTGAACCAGAGCTTTCACCTTCTCATTCTCGCATTGTTTCCTTGAAGATCTCTCCTTCCTGATTTTGCGTCATTCGCAAGCTCGTCACCTCATGAATATTCATAGTGTCTCTGCTAGCTACACCCGTTGCCAGAGTGTTATCTAGCATTATTTGATATAAGCAGTACATTTCCCCTTTCTGATTGTTAGTGGCTGCATTAACTCTTATTGTTTTTGGCCAAAAGAAGATGTGCCCCATTTTATAATCATTAATGTCTCTCAACAACTTTTTTTTTTATAGATTCTAGTTTAGTATCTAATTGCTGCAACCTATTTAGCATCAATTGATAGTGATGTGCTACACCGGAACAATGCAAATTTTCACACAGTTCTTTTTCCAATTTCAGTATTTCATTTACCATTTCAGACTCTATTGGTGCAAAAAAGGCATTCATCAATAGCACATACTCATTGCTCAATTTAAGATTTAGCTGTTGACATTTCTTTAAAAGTTCAGGGTATGTATTAGCATAGGATGGCATAGTTTTTATTCGCAAACCTCTTGGTGCTATTCCCAGCTCCAAATAAGCATTAAAGCTTAGTCGCTGCCATTGGAGCCGTTTGAAGGTTTGAACCTTCCTTTCCAAAGTCAGTATGTGCTCAGTTAAACCTTCCATCTGCTGGGGAGCGACTCCCATAGTTTCTACTGTAGTAGCTGCTGTTTGTAGTAATGGAGTACCTTCTGTTGTAAGAAGTCCTTTCAATGTACGCTGGTTTGCAGTAGTCTCCATATCAATGATAGAGATATTCAAGTAGTTGTGTGGCCGGCTGCTCTTTTGTAAAGCCCAATGCTCAAAATCCAACCTCTTACCAAAGTTACAAGAAAATAAGGTCAGGACAGTGATAAAGCTGAAACTGTAGCCAGGTGCACGAATCCAATAAATACAACTCCAGACAAACGTCAGAAACTTTAATAAAACAACAAAGCTTTCTGATTACAAATCCTTCTTCAGTGTTAGAATACCTATACTGAATTCTAAAACCTTAAATATTCAATAACAGTCACATGATAACAGCCAGCCTATAAACACAAAAATATACAATAATCATTTAATTGCTTTAAAATTGTTTCTATGTATAAAAAGTATATATTAAATATACATAATAAAATTCATAAAACCATTCATTATCTTATTTCTTTCTGCTTTTTAACTAATATTGGTTTAATAGTCAGTGCATTATTTAGTCCTGGTTTCATATCAGCTCTCAATCTAATTATCCAAGTATATTCTCTATTCTCTAGAACATTGTTTAGGTCCCCACCCCTAATCTCCTTATGTACTATGTCTATTACTCTAAATTTAAAGCTATGGGCACTTCCATTTTCCATTACATGCTTACTTAAGGCATTATTTTCCATCATACAATGACCCCTCATTAATATTCAAAAACATGCACGCTGATTGGTCAGCGTGCACGTTGTAAATCAGAGTTATAGTAATGGAAAAAGGTCCAGTCGCTCGGACTTTTTCCATTGCTATAACTCTTTTTTTACAGCAACGGAGAACGCAAGATCTTCTTTGCTTCACACTGTCTCGCTATGTTAAATGAGTTTAACATAGCGAGACAGCTTTAAAAAAAGCAACAGAGATTCTCCGTTGCTTTTTTTAAAGCTGTCTCGCTATGTTAAACGAGGTTAACATAGCAAGACAGTTTGTAAAAAGGAACGGAGATCTTGCTTTCTCCGTTGCTTTTGCCCACAGCTCTGATGTACTGCGTAGGCGTACGCATGCGCAGTACATCAGAACTGCCGCAGAATACCAGACAGCTGTGGAAGGGCAGCAAGGAGGCATTATACAATGCCATTATTTAAGAAAAGTAATTTTTTTTCTTAAATAATGTCATTGTATAATAATAACCCACTTCTGGGTGTGAGTAATGCTGGATTTACCCATCGTTGGCTTTGTTTGGCCACTCAGGCTTCGCCCTTGTGACCAAACCACACCAACCGTGGGTAAATCCAGCATTACCCACACCCAGGCGTGGGTTATTGTATATTCTCCTACGTATATTTGACTTATGCTCTATAATACGATCTTTACGTTTCCTGCTGCTTTTACCAACATAAAAACATGAGCACACTGTACAGGTTGCCAGGTAGACAATATTTTATGTATAACCAAATAATCCACTGACTATTAAACCGATATTAGTTAAAAGGCAGAAAAAAATAAGATAATGAATGGTTTTATGAATTTTATTATGTATATTTAATATATACTTTTTATACATAGAAACAATTTTAACGTAATTAAATGATTATTGTATATTTTTGTGTTTATAGGCTGGCTATTATCATGTGACTGTTTAATTGACTATTTAAGGTTTTAGAATTCAGTATAGGTATTCTAACACTGGAGAAGGATTTGTAATCTGAAAGCTTTATTGTTTTATTAAAGTATTTGGCGTTTGTCTGGAGTTGTATTTATTGGATTTGTGCACCTGGCTACAGTTTCAGCTTTATCACTGTCCTGGCTTTATTTTCCATAAAAATTATCTCACTCTAAACACTAAAAAAAACTAAGCTTATGCTATTTACCTCCAAAAGAAATGCAGCATTTAATAAAGAAAATTTCAATATACTCTATCTAAACTCCATTAAAATTGAACTATAACTTGTACCAAACTATTAGGAGTCGTAACAGACAAAAACCTCAAGTTCGACCTGCACATCCAATCCAATATTAATAAAACCCATAAAAAACTAGGGCTTCTGTACAGGCACAACAGGTTTCTCTCCATATCAACGAAACAAGCATTAGCCCTCTCCCATCTCCTACCTTCATTAACCTACGATGGACCTTTGTTAATTAATCTACAGTCTTCCCTGAAACTCAAACTAGAATCCTGCTACAACAAGATTACCAAATTTGCCACAGGCAGCCATCACTCCTCCCATCACTGTAGCGCATTAAGAAAACTACAATGGCTAGCATTCCCCCATTACCTATTACTCTTGCAGCTAACCACTTCACACAAACTTATCTGTGAACCACAAGACTGCCCTGCCCTCAGCTCCTTACTTGCCCCCTACTCCCTTCTCAGGCCACTATGTTCAGAACACCAACACTTACTCCAAATCTATAAACCAAACCTACATGCAGGTAAACTACTATACTTTTGGACCATGGTCAGATCCTGGAATAACCTCTCGTCCTCTGTTCACAGTGAAAAAGATCCCTCTAACTTCAAAACTGCCCTACACAATCATCTCCTCTCCAATTGGATGTGTAACTGCACTAAACCACATCCTACCATTCATAAAGCCATTACCTGACCTTTTCTCCCCTTCAGTCTCAGCTGCCCACCAATAGAATACTAGGCTGTCTAACCACATTGCATCCTCTCTATTCCTTCTAGCTTCTTGAACCATAATATCTCTCATTCTACAGCTTCACCAGAAGTTGCCTAATTTCTGTCTCTTGTTCTATACCTTCATCTGAATTTGCCTAAATTAATTAATCTCACCACACTTCTATTGACTGGTAATGTCTATACTGATTCCTTCTGCTACCAACTAACTTTACTTTGCAACTACTTCATGCCTGAATTTCCACTGGAACTATTTAATTCTACAATACTTATTTGTATTATATTCTCATTTCAATTGCTTGTGTCTTAGCACCTGTAATGTCGGACTCTTCTATGTATGGTAGAACCTGCTCATTACAAATTGTTCCATTATTATTCTGCATTTTTGCTTATTATGTTGTACTTCATTGCAATTACTGTATTTTAATATGGTTTTTGTATTGCCTCACTGCAACTATTGTATTTTAATATTGCATTTTGTTACTTGTCTTGGTGCTTTTCTTCCCGGGCCTCCACTGAAAGTGGGCTCACTGTGACCCAGTGGACTTTCCTGGTAAACAAACGTCAGTAAATAAATACATTTCAAATTATTGCCCCTACTGTACGTAACATGTGGGCGCAACCCTAATAATTCCTTCATTTCCCTAGTTAATAATAAATTCCAGTAGGTGTCCAAAATAACTTTTATTGAGGGAGCATCTTGATTGTATTGAACTACTACCTTCTCACTCAACATTACTCTGGGAAGTGTTGTTTACTAAGTCCAGCTTCGACTTCAAAATAGGAATAAACCTAGTTAGACATTTTTTTTAAAACTTAATTTCTAATTTTCACTAGTAGTCTCCAAGGGTATCCCCTGTCTTTAAACATTCCAATCAAAATAACCATCTTGTTCTTAAAATTCTCATTGTTGCTCCCTAATCTTGACAGCCTTACAATTTGCCCTTTCACCACACTTTTCTTCTGGTAGATGGGGTGGCAGCTGTCATAGTGAAGCAACATATTTGAAAATGTCCTTTTTCTAAAAACACTAGAACATAATTTCCCATTATCAACCTGCCTGTAGAGTAAAATGTCCAAAAATGCAATCTTACGTGGATTTACCTTGTATAGAAAAGGAGTAGTGTTGTTTAAATAGTCCACAAAACTAACAATTTCTTCTTATTGGCTGTGCCATAAAATCAAAATGTCATCCAAAAAATGCAAAAACATTATAGTCTTACACATATGGAGGGAGGTAAAGACAAAGCATTTCTCCCATTCAGCTAAGACTAAGTTTGCATAATGGGAGCACACTTGGCCCCCATTGCTTCTCCTGATACTTGACGGAAGTATTCTCTCTCAAAGTACCGAAAGTTGTTGGGTTGCCATATGAAAGCTTAAATCTAAATATATATATATATATATATATATATATATATATATATATATATAGGTCTACTTCACATCACCTAAAATGCATTTGACTGACTTTCATTTCACCGAGACCAAATCACCTAATTTGTCAAAATACTGAAAACTCATTTGACTGAAACTCATTTCACCAAAAGCTTAAAATGCTAAATTTCAAAAGACTAAATGTTAAACCATAAACAAACATTCTCACAACACTAATAACTACCTCTTTCCAGAACTTAAAAACTACTTAGTTACCTTCTTAACAGAAACCGGACAATATAAAACCAAACTAAGTGGGGGGCAATGCCCCCCACATCCCACAATATGGGGGGATGTGCCCCCCACACCCCGCACTACAGTGATGAAAAGGGCATATACCTTTTACTTGCCTTACAGTACTCTACATGCTGCCACTACTGCTGGGAATGCACAAAACATCCACCATATTAATTTAGATACTTCCCATACAAATGTAGAGACATACCCACATTTAAAAACACTACAACACCACTTTCTACATGACTATTCCTATTCTGACAGTCAGCACTGTAAGTTACAGAAATTCCTTTTATCACAAACCCACATCATGGCTATGGCTTACAATTCAGTGAAATGAGATTCAGTCAAAAGAGTTTTTAGTATTTTGAAAATTAGGTGATTTGGCATTGATGAAATTAAAATCAGTCAAATGGGTTTTAGGTGATGTAAAGTAAACCCATATATATATATATATATATATATATATATATATATATATATATATATATATATATATATATATATATATATATAAATATAAAAATTAAGATTTTCCTTGTATATAATAAAAATCCTAATACATATAAACTGTCAACCGAGTTTAAGAAAATATTACTGGACTGGAAATTAGCATGCTGAAAACTGTACCAAAATAATAACATACTTACCTTCATTATGACCATTATGCTAATATGGAGGAATGCTTATGTTGCCTGAAGGATTGACTATATTGTTGCTCATCTTGTTAACCAGTGTTGCATTCTCCTTTATCCAAATCCACCTTTCTTGTAGGATATTAATCATTATTATTGCAAAAATGTTATGTATGTATATTTTGTAAATACATTTGTTAATATATTTTTTTGTAAAAAAAAAGTTATATATATTTTCCATTTTCATTATTCCCATATTATTGTAATAAAGAGTTTTGACAAAAAAATGACCATTATTTCGCACCTGTAGATGGCAGCATATATCACTGTTGGACATTATTCATTATTTCTGCAATGACAGTTAAAGTCTTCATCAAAGCTGCTATTTTTCCACTATCATTTATCACTTATAATATTGTGAATGTTGAACTGTGAACCATGTATCTTCCTTCTAATAAAACACAAGTGCACAGTTAGTACTTATTTGGGTAGTGTGTTTTAAAAATGTTGCTTTTCTCTAAATTTTCAGAAGAAATTAAAGTACTTGTTTTTAGGGAAAAAAAAAACAATAATTGCCTTCTCTATTAGTACTGGTGACAAGTGACCTCAGAGGTAATTATTATCTGACTGTAGTTTTGGGCATCTGAAAAACAAATTTCAATATTTTGGGGGGCTAATTAAGGATCAACAGTACTGGCAAATGTAAGACAAAAAATATATATATAAATATGTATGTGTGTGTGTATATATATATATATATACATACATACACACGCACACACGTATTATAATCCAGTGCTGCATAATGCCATAGGGTTTTATCTGCATTCAGTAGAATTGGACACACACACGCACACGCACACACACGCGCACACATTTAAGCAAAATATAACAGCTCTCTTTATATAATCTGTGTAGTATTGCATATTACAGATAGTAATAGTAATAGTAAGCTATCAGTATGCAGACTGTTACAAGCCTAGCCAATAACTGGAGGTTAGAATCAAGCCCTGTACCTTCATCTGCGAGATACAGACTTTAACCATTATGCCAAACTCTTTCCCCAAACTGCACCAGATTTTGTGCTTTGATATGTAACAACTTTTTTTTTTTATCTAGTTATTCCCCACAACAGCTATTGTTGTTGCTAATAATGCTACTACTTTGAATGATTTCCTGTCACTTCCTTTTTCTTCAGCATATCTTACCCCCCACCATCACCCCTTCCCCTTTCCACTGTTCCTATAATAGGTGTGCAGTATTTCCTCATCACTACCCTTAAACATAGAAGTACTTCTAAGGCAGCCAAGGGGTGTGAGCTCAGAAGGTAAAATTAAAAAAGAAAAGTCAAATTGATTTATCAAGTTTTGAAAATGCATCCTTCCTTACCCTGTGACAGCATTCCTTTATGCTGCAAACCAAAAACATTTTGTAAATATTTAACATTTGCTTTAATGTCCTGTGGACTGTTTTCTTTTTAAATTTTTGTTTTGTAGGTTTTACAGATTTTCAAATCTTGTCCTGAAAGAGATTTCAGATCAGTGCGAGCTTCTTTCTCATCACACGTAAGTTTCTAAATACAAGGAATCCAGGATGTCACATTCATATGCTGCTTTGAAGAAGCTACTAAGTTGGATGGCTGAGGCTGACATACATAAAAGGGGTACATTCCATATTTGAATCCAAAATATGGGAGCTGTCAGAATTACTAAACTGCAGTTATACAGAGAGAGGTATGCACGGAACTTTTCCAGCAGTCATTACTTATGTTCTAGACTTCTAAAGTATAGTCCCCTGGCTTATGAACTGAGGGGCTGAAGTCTAAAACAATGCCACCTCACAGGAAAAAAATACTAACTGTTATTCTAAGTTGCAGAAACATATTAACTGCTTGAAAGGAATTACAGAAGTCACATTTATGAGGATAGGTGAAGAAACATATATTGTGAGTCAGATAAAATAAGGACATCTGCCAATGTCACAGGATAATATTCTCCATACTAAATGGAGACTAATAGTTGGTAGCTTTCAGTTAATCCCCATTTTACATAATTAGCCTGGACCTGTCTTGTGAGCTGGAATAGTAACAATTTTGAAATTTTTCTTGAAATGTGATTCACAGTCAACATGAGATGCTAGCTAGACTGGGTGGTGAAAACACATTTTTGAGTATCTCTTGAGAAATGCTAGCTATCTCGTTCAGCAGTCCTCTTAGTATAATGTTTAAAGTGGGATTTGATTCAAAATATAAGAAGCTGCTTAACTTATTAATACGTGCGTTGAAAAACTGACTGCAGGATTGTAACTTCAGTAATTTCAGTTCATTTGTTCATATCTCTCCCTTTTGTCTATTAATTCAAACAGTATACTTTTTAAGAAATCTTCCAGTGCACGAGTTCATTCAGTAATTGAAGGCTGCCCTTCTGTGGAGACTTGCACAGTCAGTGCTATATTTCATAAGATGGGGGCACATGAACACATTACAGCTATCTGTGCTGTCCTTGAATGAGCTTAGCTAAGCTGTAATTCATAGAGACCACTTCCTTTAATGCACGATGGCTGCAAATAAGCATAAGCACATAAACTCATAATGAGATGTAAGTGAGAAATAATGTAAAATTGTGTATGCTAATGAAGTGTTCTTTCACCCACTTGAAATTCATTGTTGAATTTTCATGCCATCTGCAGATTCATTGTAAAAATCGTTATCATGCCTATTCTCTTTACTTTGCAAAACGTGAAGCTGCTGTCACTTAATGCTAGCTTAGCAGTTTTTTGTTGCTGACCCAGGAAAAATGCTTTGAGTTGTCCTTTCTCTGCCCTGATCCCTAGTTCTGCATCATTACTGCACATAAAATGTTACAGTCATAGTTCAAAAAAACCTGATCAGTCAAACAACACAACAATGAAAGCATGCCCGTCATCCTTAGAAAAAAAAACGTTATGTGACACAGACCCCATAATTATATACATATGCAAAGTCCAGCCAAGTAGAGTAGTACTGAAGTAATGTTTGCAAATCACAAATACATTCACAATAGTATATAACTGTAAAAAATATGTTTTATTAAGAGATCTGTCCTTTCCTTAGCCTCTACCATTTTCTTGTAACCATAATACTGTCAATTCTCATTCATTAGTGATATTTAGGAATATTCCCATAAAAACACATGTTGCGCCAGCAAAATATCCTTGCCATTTCAATACTTTTGAATTAAAATCACTGCACTTCTGCCATGTATGCATAATCACTAAAAGACACCAGAATGATTTCCTCACCAGTCATGAATAATTTCCACTGCTGCAGTAATGATTTCCCTATTTAGAAATGACAGTTTACAGTATTCACCAAAGCCATTGTAACATGCTTGTCATATAAATAAAACAAACATTTCTTGAGGTGAACTCAATAATCTTACCTCATTTTGATCTGTTTCATATTTATTTCCAACAATATTTCTATTTTTTTCAAACTTTAAAAAGTCTGCGGTTACCAAAGTAATTTGCTGCTTAAATTGAATAATCCCAAGATAATATGGTGCTGTTAAACTTTTAGTCATGTAAATTCAGAGTCCTTTATGTGTCTTGTATGCAAGTTAGGCCCATAGCTCTCAATCTTTTGGCACAAAAATGTATTAGGGGTGGGAGGTTGGCATAATTGTTAAGGTGCTTACTTTACAGGCACATGGAGCAAGGTTTGATCCTCACAGGGGGTAACTGGCTAGGCTCAAAATGGCCCACAAAAGCAGTTAGCCTAGTACTACTCTATGAACCTTTAATTAATTAATTTATTTATTTTACATTTGTTGACCGGGTTTGTCCGACTGAGCTAACTAGCCCTTTTTTAGCAGAGGCCCAGGGAGAAAAGCTCCACATGTTCTACAGATTATCATTTACAAAAATAAGTAAACAATCAACAGCTGGTATACAGAAAATATTCAAAGTAACATGTACATGCAAAACAAGGATTTACTACAGTAAACTAATTATTATGTCTGTCAGATTTAGAATCCTACATCATTCAGAAAGACTAATAATAGTTTTGTCACCAGATGTAAAAATCTTACATTATGCAGATAAGAGTGTATGTAATGTGCCTGGACAAAGCCAAAAACAACAGGGGGCAAAGCACCTAAAATAGGGACACATTTTAAATATTGCTCGTAGAAACTTAGGACGTTGTCAGAATAAAAGGTCTTGTGTTAACATACAGCTTCTGAAGGATATGAAGTCTGAAACTCAAATGCCTGTCATTAGATAGTAAATTCAGTTCTCACTGATTTGCCACAAAAATTCAGAAAACCACAATTTTTTTGAGGAACAGACCAAAAATATTAGGCAAAAATCTGGATATTGTGTGAAAATCTGAACAGTTATATTTGTAACTATGAACTTCAGTAATATATGAGCATGTATGACACCTTATGCATGTAATTGGTCTCGAATAAATGTTTAGTTTACTTGGAAAGCCTGACTTGGAACAAGCCAGTTTTCAGTGGATGCCTGGGGAGAAATTCTCCAGATGCATTCTGTGTAATGTGGGAGAAAACCAGTGTACCGAAGGAAACCCACACAAATGCAGTGAGGGCATGCAGACAATACACAGAAGGCACCCCAGCAGAGAATCGAACTGGAGAACCTCTTGCTGTGAGGCGATAATGCAAACTGCTGCACCACTGCACTGTCTGCAAATGCTTTATGTTTTTGCCATAAGTAGGTGTGTTTATCAACACACCTGCACATTTCCGTAGTCATCGTGAATAACCTCCTCTGACTGTATTTGCATATAGATGTAGCAATGCTCTTTGCAGATTACCACTATGTAAATCCAAAAGCTGAGAATGTAAATAACAGCCAGTGTCTCATAGACAGCACTTTGAGCACAGGGGTGTGAAAGGAAAGCAACAATAATAAAAAAAAATGATTACTTTAAGGCATTTTGCTGTGGTGCTGTTTGAAATATGCTGAACCACCAAAATGCACTGAAATTCAACACAGCTCTTGCCTAACTTAACCTTTCAGTACTGATGTGTTTATGGTTTAAAAAAGATGGTTAATTTGTAGTTCTGTATGTAGTAAGTGGAATGGGTGGTATGAAGGAGTGTGCCAATAGCAGGGTAGTCAGACTGGGGGACAGCAATAGACCTTGATTTTTTTGGAGAAAGTAACAAAAAGGTATTATGTTGTTTCCCTTAACCTTATGATTTTCGTGCTACCGTGTTAAATACCACTCCAGAACACTGTCACGTAAATGCTTTGCTGGTGTGGGTTGGGAGACTGAAAAAAAACAGCAAAAGAAGGAACAGAAGCAAACAATACCTATAAAGATAATATTCCCCATACCAAATGCAGACTAATAATTAGCAGTTTTCAGTTTTTCTCCTTTTTGCATAGTCAGCATGGACCTATCTTATGATCTAAAATAGTGAAATACATTGACCTTTTCCCCTTCATGTGGCATTTTTGTATTTTTAAGCAAGTGTAATAATTTGATACCTTGGTGTTGTACATGTTTTGCATAGTTCACTTTTTATTCCTTCATACTTTACAGATTCATTAGAAATAGGATACCAGGGAATTCAGTGATCAGGACCTGTGATCACCAATAATCCTTGAAACAGGGCATTCATTTAGTTTGATCTGATCTGCTGATTGGGTCCAAAGTGAAATGTCATATTCCCAAGTATAGTGTATGTGTTTATCTATATATCTGTATATATGTCCAGGTCAGAATAGAATACTTCATTATGGAGCTTATCAGCAAACTCCTGATAATCAGGTCCCACTAACTGAATGCCCTGCTTGTGAACTGCTGATGGTGACTACAGGTCCTCATCAGTGAGCAGCTCTTGGTATGTTGTTTTAGGTGAATCTGAAATTATACAAGCAAAGAAAAGTGGAAACACTATATATATATATATATATATATATATATATATATATATATATATATATAATGTGTGTGTGTGTGTGTGTGAGAGAGAGAGAGAGAGAGAGAGAGAGAGAGACAGACAGAGATGGTTATCAGTAAGCTTACAGCTAGCTGTACAGCTTATTACTGGTTAAAAATCAATGTTTATAAAAATGCTCAATAAAGCTGTTACCATACTGACTGGGACAGGAGGTCCCTCCCATGGTTTCTCTTTAACAGTAGCATTATACTGTATTATATTGCTGGTACAAGCAATATAAAAAGACTAGATGTTCAAGGAAAGAAGGCGAAAACATGGAACGGCAAGCTGCACATCACAATGATTCAACTCAGTGTTCTGGAGTTGTTGTAGTATAGAGTCTTTTAGTACAGATCCTGGAAAACAGCTTGCTTTGTTTCATCATTGGGACTTGGGTGTAATGGCAAGCCATTCTGTCAATTTGATTAAAGTTATCTAGCCATTTTACATCAGCATAAAAACAGAGTGGAATCTTTTCTAGCCTCTGATCTTTGTGACCACCTTCATTCTCAGAGATGTAGTACTATAATCTAAACAGCACAGCAGCTATTTAAAAACATACAGCACTAACTACTGAATTGTGCTGCTATTCTCATAATCACTGCCCAAGCAAGTGTGATGTTTGATTTACCCACAACTGAGGTGATGTATCCACAAGACTGAAGTCCAAGTGGATGAACTTTGCCAGGAGTAGCTATTTACTGCATCACCATGGTCAAGTCATGATCATAAGTATAATACAATGGAGTTGTTTTGAAAACAAATTTCTTTTATTTCTTGCCTTAGAAAAAAACACTAACAAATCACTGCATGAAATGCAGGCAATGTCACTGCTTTGAAATTTATGGATAACCCACCAATGTATAACTATTACTACCACTATATCTACTCTTGAACAACAATGCATTTAATCAGATGTTATTTGTACAGTAGCTCTTACAACATAGGTTATTACACCTCTCCTCTTTGGCATATATTTCTCTCCCTCTCACTCTTTCATCCATATACCACTGTTTGCAGCATTAAACCCTTCCTACTTTTTTCATGCTAATCTATTTCTTCTACTTCTCATCCACTTAACTTTTCCTTCCCCGTTCTCTACATTAACTCATTTAATGCGTGTTCATCCTCATTTCTATAGCTTAATGCAGCTTTATGCATTATATGTGGATAATTAACTCTACTCTAGCCATTATGTGTACCTTTCTTTTACAGTACATCTTTTCTTTCTTAATCCTCTTTCACTCACTTGCTATCATATATTTATGTAAATATTGCTGCTTACACAAAATATCAGTGTAAATAACTAAGAATATGAATATAAAAGTGCAAACTGCTGCCCAAAGGTCCACACCTAGAAAACAAAAAATAATCAAGCAAAAATGGCAATATAGGACCATCATGGCTCTAAAATCCAGTATTTATTAACAAAGTAAAAACAGGATAAGTGCTTTCACATGAATAACTCACTCTTCATCAGCTCTCAGAAAGAGAACACACAACACAGTTTAAATAACAGTATTAAATAACAGTATGTCCTGACCAGGACCCTAGTCAGGACATACTGTTATTTAAACTGTCCCCGGGATTCATGAAGCTCGGCGCAAGGCCGGTGTAAGGCTTGCACCGGCAGTGCAGTGTATAATTGGCGTAGCAGCGCCACATGCATAGTAATGAGTGTGCGCCGCAACCACAGACACGTGCAGAGGGCACGTGCGCGAGCCCAAGTAGGATGCGCCCGTAGGCGTGGCCAAGCCGGCAGGTGATGAGCAACCTAAAGTGCTGACTGTCACAGGCCACCTGCAGTAGTAACCGCACCAGCCAGGGTCCGTGGATAATGAAACGTACGCAGAGTATGCAACATAGTACCCGTTCACACAAAACGGAGAACCAAACATTAATCCACGAAGTCCAAATTGTACCCGTGCAAGGAACAAAGGATACGCGTAATACCATGTCCGTCACGCAATGCACTGTCAGTGGGCATACCCAGTGAAGGTGTACCGCAGCATGTCAGCGCGCTGCACCTACACACAAGTAGCCCCATGGGCATGGTCACCAGCAGTAGTGAGGGTACACAGCCAGGCAGCTGTGTCGATATAACAACCAGAAGGAAACCAGATACCCTAAACACAGACAAACATGTGCATAGCAACATGTACCACACCCAGCAACGTGCCCGTCGCATATACATAGGACGGCGTATGCCGAAGCATAATATCCAGAAGCAGAACCCATGCATGCAAATGTAATACACAACAGCCCCGTCATAGCACGTAACCCGCACCCATGTACGACCGTGCACCCAACCCAGCTAGCAGCCTTGCGCAGCTGCACACCTACACACAATGGGTATACCTCAAATGTAGTATGAAGTATTGTCCTAGGCAGTGTCACGTGGGCAAATATGTACCCCACATGTCAACATCCCACCTCAGGTACTGATATCCAAATGGCTGCATGTGAATGTGTCGGCAGAATGTATACATCCTGCATGTGGTATGGACCTGTCGAAACCCCATAGGCGTTCACACGCCACGGTGTCCATAACTGTACACATCTGGACAAGGCAGTATGTTCAGCCACCGTACTGATGATTAGCTATGCAGACATGTCAAACACAACACATATGGCGGAACATCTGCCCGCCAAGCAGGACGCCCCAACAGGGTGCCACATGCACAGAAGGTGAAGGTGGGACATCACACGTTGAGAATAGTGTTGCCGGATGGCCAAACACCTACAGCCAACACAAAGGATGGAATAACATGTATATGCCTGGATGAATGGGTATGTCATAGCATGGGAATAGGCTAAGCTATCCAACATAATAGCCATGCTTACCAGATACAAACTGCCAGTAACACGCAGTAGTAATGCAGGAAGGCATACACGACTGTGGGAATATCACAGGACATATGGCACGTGCCAAGTGTTGACGCATGACACAAATGTCCAGGATGGGGCACCCTGCAAAGAGGAACATGTGCCAACCCCAGCCCCCACAGATGTACCGGCAGTGGAAACACAACCCAAACACACACCAACACCACCGTCCATCCCATGATAGCAACGGAGGCTGGTCAAAGACCACCATGATGAGTGCACAAACAGGGACACGTGTAACTGTTGCCTTGACAACCCCCCACAGGCCAACGAATAATAGTATGGACATATGCATGTAATGCTGTGAAGGATGTGTGGTAGTCCTCAGTATCACAGAGAGGTACACAGATACAATGTAATCAACCGTGATGTATGTGTACTGTACACAGCATACCTGCAGGTAATACATAGTTCAATCATGTGCCACAGAAATATACACATACGAATGAGGACAGGGGATAGACAAGTGTGAATGGGACAAACTATGAACATAGGTTCATAGGTCCATAGGTACATAGTAGGCTATCCGCCCAAGGGCAGCTACAACCCTAGCCCATAGTTATGTTGCCTTTGCCACCCCTCCAGTTCGAAGAAAACAATGCCTATTATATTGCTGTACCTCTGTCAAGCAGTGACATTGAAGTAATCCCTGGGGTATATCTGCAATCTCCCATCCATTGGTCAAGATCCCCCTCGAACAAGGCCAGCGAGGTGCTCTGCCTCACATGTACTGGGATGTTGTTCCACAGCATAGTGAGTGTCTGGGCGATGAATCTGTCCCTCCAGCACAGTCTATTAATGACCGTGTCAAGGTTCACATCACCTGCCCCTGTGGTTCTGAGGGATGTAGATTCATTAGGTGAAGCATAGTCATCAAATATGGGTCGACATGGCCTTGTATGTCAGGCACAGGTCACCACTGAGCAAGTGGTATGTGACTGAATGGAGCAGAAGTCCTTTCAGTTGGGCATCATAACACATATTCCTGAGACCCTGCATCCGTTTGACGATGAACTTATGGGGCCTTCCCAGCTGCTGCAGGTATCGGGTCAGATACCATCCGAACGGGGCATTGTACTCAATCATAGGTCTAATGAGTGATGAGTACAAGGAGACGATGACCTCCCCAGATCTAGATGTTAATCCCTGCATGATCAGGTGGGCAATGTAGAAGGTCTACCTAACTACGTTAGCAACGTGTGTGTCGAACGAATGGTTACTGACAACCTGGGTCCCCAGATCCCTGGTAACTCCCTCTGTGCTCAGTGGATTGCCACCTATATGGCAGCTAGGGGTAACCTTGTTCTTCCCGAAGGGTATAACTATGCATTTCCCGGCATTTAGCTGTAGGCCATGCCCCTGGCACCAGATATCCATATCTGTGAGGCCCTTCTGAAGGATATCTGTGTCAGATGTGCGTCCCACTATGGCACCCAGTTCGCAGTCATCTGCAAACATTGACAGCCATAACCCCCCTGTGTTTGCTTGTACTTTGGAAATGTAGATGCTGAAAAAGAGTGGACCCAGGACTGAGCCCCGTGGGACACCGCCTGTGACCGGCTGTGAGTCTGACATGGTGCCAGCAACTATGACCGTGTGGGTTCTGTCACCTAGCCAGTTTGCAACCCATCCTGCGATGTATGGGTTCACATCCAAGCCGATGGGTTTATCAATGATACCTGAGGGGGGTATTGTGTTGAAGGCCTTTGCCAGGTCGAGGTAGGCTGTATGGACTGCCTGACCCTCATCAATGGCCTCGGTGACTGTCCCTAAATAGTCAACCAAGTTTAAAACGCATGATCTGCCTTTGACCAAGCCAAACTGGGTTTGATGCAAAGTATGCAAGTCCCCTATGTCTTCATCTATGAGTTCCATTATGATCCTTCTCCATGGCTTTGCAGATAAGGCTTGTGAAGCTAATGGGACGGTAATTACCAGGGTCAGTGTAGGCACCGCCCCTGTGAAGTGGGACTACAGTCACCTTGCGCCACAACTTGGGTACGTTACCTGAGGTGAGGCTAAGATTAAACAGCTGTCCTAACTGTGGGTCTAATTCCTCATTGAGGTCATGGAGTACACAGCCGGGACACCATCTGGTCCCATGGATGCTGTGTTTACTGCCTTGGAGAGAGCATTTCCCACGTGTGCGTTACAGATGTTTCGGGGGCCACAATCCTCTGGTACAGATATCTCTCCATGTGGGGGGGAGGGGGGGAGATGTTTGCACCGAACCTGTCAGCCAGTATGTTGGCAATGTGTGTAGGTTCAGTAAACTTCACATCATTCTGAACCCAGTCTGAGCATATCTGGGAGTGTCCTCCCAGGTGTCCAACATAGCTAAAGAAGGCCGTATGATTGTCTGTCGAGTCCTTGGTGATATATCTGTCAGATTTGCCCTGGATGATGTCATGAGAGCTTGTAGTTCTTCACATATAATGAGAAAGGGTGTCATACCTTACAAGGAGTCTGTTCTGTCTTGTAGTAGCTACCTCCTTTCGTTGTAGAGCTTGTGTATGGCTGGGGTACACCAGACTGGATGCTTGGCTTTGGTACAAAGAGTCACAGTTGTGTAAGGGATTGCCTGATCCATGCAGTCCTGTAGGTGCTGGTAGAAGGCATATGTAAGTGATTCAGTGGCTTGAGTAATGTTTACCACTGGATCAGGGGCCTTAAAGGAGACCACACTAGTGTTTAGAAGTGTGAAGCCGGCGTCTGAGAAAGCCATATGTATGGTAACCGGCACCACCCACAGCATTGTATGCCAATAGCAGAAGCTAATGTATGTTGTCCAAACACACGTGTCCGTACACATGGAACATCATAGCAATAAACCATGCCTGGATGTGGGTGATGCTAGACATACCCACGGCAGATGTGGTGCATTCCTGAGGCCGACGCCCGAGAGACCACACACATAGCCGGCCTTAGGCATAGGCCAAGTAGGCAGCTGCCTAGGGCGACGCTCTGCTAGGGGCACCTTTCCAGCCTTTATTTGGTGTAGGTAGACCAGGATGGGGGTAGCGGGTGATGTGGTGGGGGCACCAAGGAGTCCTTTTGCCTAGGGCACCACCTGACCTAAGGCCCCACCTACAGTACCCACACCCAGACGCGGGTCATTGCTAGTATGCTATATCATCTATGGAAAGAAACCATATATTCCCAGACATAATGGCACAGCATAATGCCTGCCCGCCGCCCAAAGCAGACATACGGCACCCGCGGCGGTGCGGACGTACTGCGCGAGATGTCTGTAACCAATGTCGACACTGTCATGCTGTGTGAAATAATGTCAACATAGCGACTCAATACTAAACAGCGACGGAGAGCCCGATGTCCCCGTTGCTGAGCTGTACAACCTTTTCCGCAATGTTAAATGTGTGTAGCAGAGCGGGACTGCCCCAAACTAAGCAACGGACATGTCCGTGGCTCGGTGGAAGCCGTCACGCAATGTTAAACCCATGTAATATAGCGATACAGGTTATAAATACCGAGGTTTAGTAATGGAAATAGGTCCGTTCGACCAGACCGTGCAATTACTATAACAAGATCTACAACGGGCACACCGGCCAATCAGCTCACACGGTTAGGAATAATGGGGGGGGGGATGGTATCATAGACACGGACAAACCGTGCCCATGTGACTCGTCTGACATTCGTACACGGTCAGGGCAGTTCCGTACACTAGGCGGACAAGACCAAACCCAAAGCACCACAGGAACACCCTGACAATCGAAGGCCTGTATGCGTAGGGGATATAAGCCCCTGTGATCTGAATATGCCTGCGGTCACGACATATGCATCCTGGGCCATGAGCGGGAGGAATGAGGAATGTTTAACATGTAGTACCGCACCTTTCCCAGCAGGAGAATGGATGCCTGTGACATGCGTGAGTGCGGGGTGGGTAAGTGGTGGGTGGATATGTAAATTTAGTTAAGTACCATGGGTATGCATGTAAATGAGACCGAACAGCTAACGTGTAGTGGTCACAGTAACCGCAAAGCGTGAATGCAGTCCCGTTTGAATTACGACTATAGAACATATAAATGTGCGCATTATGCGTAATGCGTCCATGCCGCAAAGACTGTTACATGTGTAAAGGTGAAAGTGCTTCCGCACCGTCCGTCAACCGGATCAGAGATATGTTACCGGAACAGTCACAACTAACACAGGCCACGTAACCACACAGACCCAGTAAACATATGTAACCAGAATACGGATATGCATGTGCGCCTGCGCGTAACCCACAATTAGGAAATGCAAGTGCGCGTGTGCGTGTGTGATCCGCTCACAGCAGGGAATGTTAAGGCCGTGTCCTCCACGTCAATCATACACGTCTCAAAACTGTCAGCCCCTGAAAGTGTGGAATCGGGCAATGCCATGTAAAGTACCATTAGAAATAGTGAGAAACACACGCTATGTGATAAGACAAACATAGAATGTGGATAGAATAATGTGTGCATTAGTAGTATGGATAGACGACGGTTATGCATCAGTAACTCGACCCACTTGTCAGAAGGTGCCCCCGTACGAAAAGTGTTCAGTGGGCTCACACTTGTTGACCGGGCTAGGCTAGCTGGATATATGTCCAATGTCAGCAGAGGCCCGTGGAGAAATGCTCCACACACAATAATAGCACAACATACCAAAGTACTCATATATGTAACCAAAGAAGAACAACAATAGAAAGTGTCCTGAAAGGACAGGTTACACACAGATCACAGATGACAGAGAAATATATGGCCAGTGGAAGCACGTCACAATTACGGGATCATGTCCCATAGAAGCAAGACGGTCTCACATGACACGCCAGCGAATTGCCAGATAGACACAGGTCAATGTAACACACAGCAACATTAAGGGCCAACCAGCCGTACACCATGCCCGAACCTGTACAGTGGAAAGGTACGGCATGGTAATTGATGTGTGTACACAGGTAATCCACAGACAGTAACAAAGCAAGGTATGAAACGAGGGGTTCACATGTATATATCTACACAGCAGTCCGATGGCCCGTATATATGACGCATGGACATAGATTTGTCACCTGAAAACAAGATGTAAACAACTACAGTTTAGTCCATATATTGATATAGTAATAATACAGTCATATTCATATTTAACATTGTGACCCTTATTTACATTCATATTTATACAATATATGCATGTAATTGTACTTATTTATTCCATGATTTGGAATCTTAATGCAACAATTATACACATTGATATACAAAAGCATTACCAACACACTACATTCTAAGGTTTACTCACAACAATTATCAACTATGTTTCAATATACTGATGGTATTGACCAATATTGTATTTCTATTAACACATCGTTGTTGTATCATTGTTTCCATTCAGTAATGTATGCAACACTGAGTTCTACATGTCACTTTATCATCAAGACTTGGAGCATGGTCCACTGAACTATGAGCAAGTCTATTAATTAGTTGACTTTAAACTGACTCTGAAGGAAGTATATAAGGGACGACTATCTAATGTATTTCGTACTCCGACGTTACCCCATGTTAGTGGGTGAAAGAGCTCAGTATCCTATGACTGTGGAGTGTATCGTTTTTGTCATCATCTGTCTTGGCATGGTTTATGTTCAAGAATGTCTTTTATGAAGATGACCAGGACTCAGGGTTTGCTGTATTTCCGCTTACTGGAACATGGATATAGATAGGCCAAGTAATGCATAACATGGGTAAGAAGAAAGGAACAGTTTACCAAGAATAAACTAGGAAAAGGACCCACCAGGTCCTAAACTGAGAGCACCAAGCAAACACAATGTAGTGCTCTGAAAACCAAGTGTTTCATAAATGAACCCAAATGGTGTAAATCCAAAGATGCAAGTTAGCAACTGCTTTAAATAATCCTCAGAAGTCCCAATAGGAAAGATTTGCCACTTTATTGTCAAAATAACACCACCAAAACAAGTAGATCAGTGCTGCCGGTCTTACCGGGCTTTTTCAAGTGTAATTAGCTAAACCAATAACTCTAGCTTTTATAGAACTAATTGATTAAAATATCACCATGGTACTGATGTTTTATTTGGTTCAAATGGTTCACAAACAACTTTTAACATAAAGAATGAATTTTGTTTGAATTCATATAAGTTTTATACATACATTTTAACAATGCATTAATTGTGTCGAGCATTTTTAAATATGTATTTGTCTCTTTAATGCTTGTAGAAGTGGATTTAATTTATTTATAATATGGTGATATTTTAATCAATTAGTCAATTAACAGAACGCACTTGCTCTATAAAAGCTAGAGTTATTGGTTTAGATAATTATACTTGAAAAAGCCCGGTAAGACCGGGCGAAAGCGCTCGTGATCTACATGTTTTGGTGGTGTTATTTTGACAATACAGTGGCGAATATTTCCTATTGTGACTTCTGAGGATTATTTAAACCAGTTGCTAACTTGCATCATTGGATTTACACCATTTGGGTTCATTTTAGAAAAACCTGGTTTTCGTAGCACTACATAATATGGGTAGTCAAACAGACATCCGCGATTGGGGAACATACAGCAGCAGTCAAAACCACTGGCCAGATGGACACAGTGCAACAAGTTCTACACTTTACATATGCACATTGGTGTCCATTGTAGGACCCCAAAAATTGATCCGTACGCAATATCAACCAGCTGCGATCGATCGACCCAGAAGAAGTGACAGCCGTGACTACGGCACAGCTAGACATATGCACCACCAGCGTGTTTAAGGTTGATGACAAGTGTTCATGAAATGCAGGACATATGAACAGAAATCCCCAGATTGTCGAGTCCATAGAAGTGCGTCCCCATCCCAGTCCGCGCACATGAAGGATGTGTAATGGGTACCGTCGAGGGTTGCAGCCATGGGATCCTGGGTATGCAGAAATGGGGCTCGGTGTTGTTTGGCAGATAATCCATTGTCCCACCCGTGGGAGGATGTGGGTATAGCACATGCCTTACTCCCCACTAATAATGCAAAGCATCCACTGGATAATGCTAAATGCAGGTGTGAAATGTGTACAGCCCTATACCAGTGTCCAGTAGGCAATTCCCATGGATGGACAAGCGTACGACCAAGATGGCACCCATAACTGGAAACCTGGTGGAATTACACAGCTGCAGTAAGGCATAACACAGGAAATACAGATAGGGACTACAGTAGACACTCCCCATACAAAGTCAGACCACCGTGCGAATACCAGCATACACAGCACTCAATCTGCCAGCAACAAAATGGGGATCACTCGCTTCCATACTGCAGAACAAATGGGCGACCTGTGGAACACATACTAATGGCACACCAACAACGTCAACTAGGAAGGTCATAGGATGGTTAAACTATGGTGTTCCCACTTATAAAGAACATCCTTCAATGAATTAATAGGATTAATGTCAATTGACCATGGAATACACCTAATCAACATAAAATAACCGCTGGCACCTTATGGCACACAATCCAAAAAACACATAGGTAGATGAAACAGTCAACGTAGAAATTGTCCAGGACAGTGCCCAAATGGTATACAAAGGTTCCTTCATAGACAAGTCAGCGCTTTCACCCGTAGGCTCCGTCAGACTTACACATAACATAAAAGCATCCAGGCTTTGAATATCCCTCCTTACACTTTCATTGGTCAATTTCCCAGCAAACAATGAACAATTAACCACAGCATATAAAGCGAGGCCTTAATGTTAACTACACACACATATATTAACATCTCCAAAACATCCTATTAAAACATGTATTATATGATATTGTACTATGCCTAATACTCATCAATCAAAGATCTAACAATATATATAGAAGATATGTATATCATATCAATGTAATACAGTGGTAAACAACTGAAAGAGTGGACTAATGTGTGTTAACTGTATATCTGTACCTAAACTACATTCCTGTTACTTGGGTTTAAGCCACCTGCTTCTCAAATGAGGCTTAATCAGTGTTTTATCATTCAGCCCTGGTGTGTGGTCAACTCTCCACCTAATAATCCATCTCAATCCGCATTCTAAAGCATAGTTGATGAGGTCCCCCCCTCTGGTATTATAACCTAGCCTTTGTAAAACACTGAATGTAAACGTATGCCTTGTGATGTGCTCATAGCTGGCGGGCATCGCCAATCCTGCGGCTGCCTAGGGCCGCACTAGTAGGGCCACCTTTCTAGTAGGTATGTCATGTAGGTACACCAGGATGAGGCACCATGTGTTGTGGTGGTGGCCATGGAGCCCTATAGCCTAGGGCAGCGGTCGATCTAAGGCAGCTGCCGTAGGAAGGTAGTCTGGTCTGCAGGTATGTGCTGAAGTGCACATGAAACAGCGGTCCACAAGGATTACCCATAGTGGCGACACCTGCACAGACGGCTATAGCGGGACACACACACGACCATGCATACAGCTCAGATAGACATACACACACCATAAACAGGCAATTATACACAAGGTTTATGGCGTGTGCGGGTACAGTGTCAGTACAGCAAGGATAGCTGTCTGCCACGATATCCAGCAGATGTCTCTAGGGCGTTCTGGAATCTGGACGTTGCATGGACAATGAGTGGATATGCATTGTACCACAGTTCTATGTGTCAGCCGTGCAAATATGCGATACATGGGACAGACAGCTGTCCATGCAAGAGCAGCGCTATGGGCACAACATAGGTATGTATATATACAACGAGAGATACAGACGGACACATGTGGCAAGGCCGTGAGTGTAACGTGACACAGCACCACCCACCACACCACAGCAGGGCGCGCGTGGAGAACATGCTACGGAGGTCGCCAACCACAGCAGGCCGGGGTCAGTGGCCCCCCCGAACAAAAAGGGCCCTAG
>NC_056735.1:1292289244-1292317918 GCF_019279795.1 Protopterus annectens
ATTGACATGGACTAATAGACTTGATTAAGAGAATGTGGATTAATATAGATATTCTGACGTAAAACGTCTATAACTCTGGATTACTATCATTATTTATTAAGGGCAACTCACCACCTTTTCTTCAGCAGTCACCAATTTTAAGAGGGATTAAAAGGGACAGGCCTACAATTGGAGTCTAAATCAGGGACGTCCCTGAAGATCAGGGACAGTTGAGAGGTCTGTGTTTAAGACATGTTATGTGGTGGTTTGATGTCATGCCTACACAAGCTGTGCACAGGCCTGTATGATGTTTAGTGTGTCACATCTGCAATATCACCATTTCACAAAGGCCATAGTTGTATTGTATTGAGGCAATGTACAACAGGGTGTGCACACATTTACATCCCTTCTACTGTGTGTGTTACTTCATGTCTCTAGCCATCCTCCATGGCCATGTGTAAACATGTTTTGTCCAATGGTTGTGATGGGCATCTATTTCATATGTCAGTGTTGTCCCATATGACATACACCCATAGATGTCATATGCTCCACTGAAGACAGGGTTATGCAGACAAAGGGTGGTATGTTTGGGATGTGAGATATGTTTTACAGGATAGTTAACCAGTGTTGCAGTCAGCCCACAAAATGTCATGGACATATCAGATAGCACATGACATTGTGTGACATTCATAGCGAGGGTATAATCCACAAGGGTGAATCTTGTGGGCTGGTCATACTCCAGCTCCAAAACATTTAGAGTGTGTGCACACATATGCTCTCTGTATAGTACTGTTTGTATTCCTATGTGTAATGCTGATCTGTAGTACATGTCCTTACAGTGAACCACAGCTCCACCACTGTATTTACAGCTGTCCACACATCTGGCAATGACAGTTTGTAAGGTTTAGTGTAGGTGTTTCATATAGTCTTCAATTATTCCACATGGGTAACTACTGTGATGCATTGCAGGTCTGACCTGTATATATTAGCAGGACCACCATACATTATGTGTACATGTGTTAAATGGCCACATGGCAGATAGCATGCAAATAATATGATCTGTGCATTATCAAGCCTGATAAATAATAACAATCTCACCTGCAACAGGCTGCTGTCACTGCAAAATGCCAAAGGTACCTAAATAGGCGTGTCACAGCAGTAAGATCATTATCCACACCTGTGTGATAGCTACAGGGTGCAATGTGCATGTTAGCACATAAGCCAGTACAATAGACTATACTATGGAGTATCCACATCTGTGCATACATAGAGTAGCAAACTATAGTATAAGGCATGTGTGCATACATGCCTTGCATATAGTGTTACATTAAATATTGTAAAGTAACACATGTAACTATATTAAATATAGTTGTGTTATATATGCAGTAGTGACTTACCAGGCAACTCCTGGCTCAGTGGTTGTGAGACACCCACCTCCACAATACCAGCTAAAACTTGTAGATGGAGTTCTGCAGGTCTCCCCAGGTTGGCCAGTAGCTCCTCGGTACGTGTGAGTGGGGGCTAGGTGAGTGGCCCCCCACCTGTTGCAGCTTGTTCCCTGGCGATTGCGTTTACATGCTGTTTCACCTGTCTAATGAGGTCAGTGCATTGTTGGCGCACCTGCTGATAGGTACAATTGTGGCCATCAACATCATTTACCCTCCTGAGAAGTTCCTCCCACTGGGCATCCCGGTGCTGTGCATCCTGTGGCACATGGCTGAAGAGTGTTTCATGGTTGTCAAGGAAGTATGGAATGAGGACCTCATCCTCCATGCAGGTGTATGGTGGCAGCTTGGCACGCGGCATACATGGAAGACATAATGATGGAGACATGTCACAGTATCTCACAGAGAAGTACAGCAGTACAGCTGCACATACATGTGTATCACATTTATTATGATTACAAATATGTCTTTGCAAATTTGCATGACACTAACACCAGTGACATGTTTAACTCACACACATTTGACACTTACTGGTGATTTGATGTTGCCACCATATATGTGTGTGTCAAGTAATGACATTGCTCATACTCCATGTGGATGTTGTGTTGATGTGGGCATGTCTGCCTGTACTGGTGTCTTTGCCTATCAGCACATGCCTGTATATGTTCACATTAATACAAGAGACCTTAATGCTGTGTATATGTCACATATATAGTCATACACAGCCTTAAGGGACATGACCTGTGACCCTGCAGACTTGCTCACGGAAAGTTTTACATGTATGTGTTTTGCCATATACATCTACATGGCACTGTACAGCAGTATAGCATCCTGCCATGTATTACCTGTGTTGCACATGTGAAACACATGGGACAATGGCTAGCTTGATGGTATTTGCAGGGTTGGATATCAACTATAGCATGTATGGTCATAGTGAACTAGTAGGCTATATGCCCTGGGCCATTTATGAGCCTAGGCTGAAAGGTTACCTAGCTGTAGCCAACAGACAGGTAACTTTCAATGGCCAGTTCAAGCAGTGCCACAGAACTGATCCACAGGGTTACTGATATATTTGCCATGCAGTCATCACACCATGTCTCAAAGAGGGGCAATGTGAAGCTTATCTGAACAGGGATGCATAGTATGGCAGGAGTATGTAAACTGTATGGGACAGGGATCTGTCAGGCATGTTGTGATCCTTGTACAAGAAAGGTGGATGCCCATGAAGTATGTGTTTATTTGAAATCAGGATGTGCAAGTGTAGTATGTCCAACATCTCTGGGTTGGATATGGCTTTATTCAGGGTGGGCATCATGCTACATAGTGGAGCTAGGGTTTGGGAAGGCTGGTGTAGGCCATCTGAACATGGCCAATAACCCTTAAAGGAAATATGTGATCTATTATGGGTCACTTGAGTGTTGAGTATGGCTGAACAATAATCTCTATATTCATGGATGACACCATGTCATGATTAGGGGTGCCACTTACCACTACCTGACTGGTGTGGTGAAGTGACTAGCAAAGGAAAGCCTACTGTCCAGCAGCATCCCATACACACATGGTTTCCATTATGTTGACCGCTGCCTAGGTGGTAGCTCATGGGTACAGGGTTTTTAACATAGGGGATGACAATGCAATACTTAGCTGTGAGATTGTAGCCATATATCACACACCACACATCTGACCCACAAAGGCCCTTCTGTATGTTGCCCGCAGTACTCATTGAGTCAACTATTGCTCCTAGTTCATAGTCATTTGCAGACTTCAATAGGCAGATGCCTTCTGTGTTAGTTTGTGTGGTATAGATAACAAAGAGGGGGAGTACCAGGAATGCACTCTCTAAAGCCATACATACAGCTTGCATGGGACCTGTCAACATCCCAGGGTATATTTTACACAAATGTCAGAACAATTTGTTCTCTACATGCACATCATGTTCAATCATAGCTTCATGTCAGGCTGTGTACACACTGAATGGTGCACAGAAACAGTTATCACACCCCACAAAGGTGGAGACACCCTGCTGAGTCTGGTCTGTAGCTGGCACTGGTTTGATGGGCGTGTATTAGTCCATTCACCTTCTGTAGTGTTGGTTCTGCCAGCAGTCCAGTTGCCAACCAATCCTGTGACATAGGAATATACACCCAGTTTACTGAGTGTAACTGGAACACAGTATGGGTGATGGTGTCCTAAGACCTGTCAAGGTCATGATATGCTGTGTGAATCAAACTTACTGTAATCTACATCTGTACTGACTGTATAAAATAAGTCGATCAAGGTTCATGGCCTTACAGACCAGACTCAGCAGGGTTGTAGTGCACTATTTCCCATTATCAGTGGTGTCTTCACATTTGTGGGGTGTGATAACTGTTGGTGTGCACCATTCAGTGTGTACACAGCCTGACATGAAGCTATGATTGAACATGATGTGTATGTGGTGAACAAATTGTTTTGACATTTGTGTAAAATACACCCTGGGATGTTGACAGGTCCCATGCAAGCTGTATGTATGGCTTTAGAGAGTGCAGCTTGTCCCTGCATAGTTGTTATTAAAGGGGCTCTGTAGTGTACATAGGTATATAAATATGTGTACCTGTTGGGGGGGAGGTGAGAGTGGGTTTAGGTTATCCAAGACCCTATCTGGATGAACAAGTGCTATTTCTGTAGGTGCAGTACTTCTCATGCCATAGTGCTTTGAAGCATGGAGGGTCATGTTGTTGCCATTACGATTCATGATACAGCTATAGAATGCGCTGTGGTTGACTTCATAATATGTGGCTGATTAGTTTTACAGTAGCTTTGTATAGTTTTATATGGTGTATCTGCATCTTACTGAGGCTGACCTGGGATCATCTCCACTCATGTGTGTTCACTCTTGCAACAGTTTCTACCTTCTGTGGTACAATTTAAGGCAGGGTACCACCAGTTTGCCTTCCCGTTTGTGTTTGGCTGAATCTTGGTTCTGCTTCAATAGCACAATCACTGCACTTATGTGAGTGCTTAAAGTGCATTTGTGTAGGATTCAGCATTTACACATGCATTGTCCATCTGCATGGTTGCCATGACAGTCACCACTTTGCTCTTAAGAAGCACAACATTGGCTTCGGAGACTATGTGTAGCATACTGTTAGCCCTGTTTGTGTGACTATGGTGATCCAGGTCATTGGGGTTAATGAAATCCAACATGCATTGAGCTCACGTGTTGGCATACGAGGAGTCTTCCCAGTTCATAATGAGATAGTTGAGAGTAGCCATTATTATTAAGGTTTTCTGTCTCAAACCTAATATTTCCCATTACAGCACAATATGACAGCTGGGAATTCTGAGGCATGGTGGATGATCTGTCGCAAGGTGCAATTTGGATTCCACTCTGGCACAAAGGTAGTTGCTCAGCATAATGCATCTGAAGTTATGCAAGTGCAACCAGCATGGTGGTGTACATATCCTTCAGGAATATGGACACACCTGTGGCCTGTGTGTTCCAAAAAAGGATAATGGCCAAGAGGTGAGGTATGTGTTATAACATGGTTATGCAGGGGTGCTCTCTGGAGCATTGAACCATATCTCAGTCACTGAACAGATATGTTCTCCATGTTAAGGATTGATCTGAGTCCATAGTGAGTTTCTGAAATGTATCATTGAATAGCGAGACCTGTAGTTTATTGCTTGGCTGTCACTGTTACAACAGTGGACTTTCACTTGAACTTTGCATGATGACGATATTATAGGGGAAGCATGAGCCCTAGCCAGTATCCAGATTTCCAGGAGTGACAGGTGCAGGCCCTGTCTGTCAAAGCATCATTGTCTGTCAACCATGTTATCCCAGGCAGAGAGATACTGGGTACCCTTTGAATTACACCAGTACATTAGACAATTGTGGAATACAATCCTTTTGTCCCTGTACTGCAGTATCATTCTGGCCAATGGCAGAATGCTACCCAGGCCTTGGGGCATACCTGCATGGGCTACAAGACCTGACAGTTCCTACATGTGTGTTTCCATGCAGTCCAGGCTACTGCATCACAGGTCCAGCACAACAACATGGAATATGCTAGAGCCATGTGTATAGTTCAAAGTGAATGGGTATGTGGCTAATTATGGCAGACAGGCAGCTGACAGTATGTTTGCCTTGTATAGCTTAGTGTGACATAGTGCTAGAGTTTGCATTCACAAATGAGTACTGCTGGGCATGTTTCTGGCCACGTGTTCTGAGGATTGACACAATTTGGCAAACTATGTCATACAGTTTGTGTATTTTGTTGTCTGTCTATTCCAGCTTGGGAGGTCTCTTGCTTGGCCAGATACTTAGAAGCCTCTGTGAATGCGTGTGATTTCTGGTGGTATGTGTGGGTGTCCTTACTGTGTTCTGATAAGGGTATGTGTTGGTTGTGGTGATGACATGCTTGTGTTAACCTACACCTCATGACTGTCCAGTCCGGTCATGGCTGTAGACTGGACTGCCTTCCAGCTTACCCCTGTAGCTGCATCCCAATGTGTGGGGTGTGGTGTTAAGTGGGCTTGGCAGTGTACATGGCATAGAGATTACATTCCCCCAGGATGGCCACATACACAAAGCTGACATTAGTAAACACCAGTAGCTCACTAGTGGACATACCTGCATGAGCATTCAGTACTACAAGTACCAAGTACTGTATTTAGTTTACTTATTGCTTATGAAGATGTTTTAGACAGTGTTGCTCACAAGTAAATATTTGTGTTATGGACATGACAACACTGGCTATTACAGAAACATAGTAGCTAACTTTAGCAGCAATCTGCATCAGAGGAGCACATCACATCCTGATATTTGATTACAGATGATGCAAGTGTCAACAGATCTGTATCCTTTTCTGGGTATATACTCACATATCCACCAGAACCATGATCTCTGTAGGGCACGGACACCCACTCTCCAACAGAGTCAAGTATCAATAGACTCTGCTGCCACTATCAACATGATCAGGATATAATCAGACAGTGTAAGCCATCACCTATGAAGCAGCTAATACACATGGGCAGCAATCTCCTACATCTTACACTCCTACTGCAGATATTACACTGGAGTTAAAGATGATATGCAACTTGTTTCATTACCAGTACTCTGCATAACCTTACATACAGTATTTGCAAGTGGCTGTTAGGTTGGCAATGAGAGGTTAGGCTACACAAACTTGAAAGTTCAATCATTGTGTCTCTACTCTCAATATCCACTCTATGTAGGTGTGCGCATAGCCATTTGGCCCAGTTCTGTAACAAGGGTCACTACACATTTGCATAACATGTACACATGCACAGCTGTTATTGCTTGCAAATGATACTAGAAAGGTGGATATTACATGTCTTATGTGCATGGATAGTTACCTAGCTCTTCTGAGTTTCTTTGCTATCATGCTGCTAAACTGTCAGATGAATAAAATTCATATGTATCCTGTTATTGAGTATTGTAATTGTCAATAGGCATAACTAGTGTTTGCATAACATAACAGAAATGCTATGTAAAATGGAATACAGTTCTGCCTAGAATACTGTACATTACACAGTTATTGGCACAGTATCCCACAATGCAAATCATATTTGCAAAGTAAGCCCACCTTTGACATGTTCATCTCACTAATACATATGTCCACTGTTACAATATATCAACATATACTATCCCCCTGTTATAGCACATACTTGTTGGACCAGCCCTGACACTGACAGTGGCTGGAAAAGAATTGGTGAATTCCAAGTCCATATATATCATCCCTTGTGGTGTATGAGGAGTTTGCCTTGTGACCTACAGCAGTACACACAAAGAATACTACAAGCATTACTACTGCTCAACAATACATCACTACAAGATAGCTATTTCCACTATATGCATTGATTGCAATGTAATTATTACAGAACAGGTACTACATACACAGACATACTAAATGTTATACATACCTTCTTGGTAATTGGAGGTGTTATTGACTGGTATTTTAATCTTTTTCGGTTTGTGTTTCAATCTTCTGTTGGGTATTTTGTACTGTTCTGCAGGTATATACAGAGGGTTTGAACGTGTGACAAGGCATCCTTTTATAGTTAGAGATCAGTAACATGTGCTATCCTGATCTCCAACTGGTGTTCCAAAGTAGTTAATTACATGCACATCAGCTGTGCAGCTACTCCATTAGCCAATACCATGGCAACAGTGGAATATAATTGAGCACTCTACTTGGGTGTTGTCCCTTTGCCTTACTTGTGAGGAAGACAGCCTGGAAATGTTGTCTGAAATCTATTGCAACAGCTGTATGGAGACAAACTCAAATATATTGTGTGTAATGCCTAGAAGATTTGGTCTAAATGTGAGTACTGCTGTTATATTTCTGAACATTGCTACTTGTGCAGGGTTTGTCTGTACCTAATACTTCTGCATATGTTTCAGTCTGGCCAGGATGTTTGACCAGCTCAAGACTGTATGGCTATGCATATAATGTTAGGGGGTTTACAGTGTGCTCACCAGACATCTTTAGTTTGGTGTAAATGTGTATCACACTGTGCTGATAATCAGTAATTGGTAACACTTCCTGGTGTACGTTTCAATCCTCTGAAAAGTACAGTTTTGTACCTACCATAAATGTAGATGTTCGAGGATCCACATTGCTGCAGTCCTAACTATTGGGTAGTCCGCTGTCCAGTCGGCCCGAATACCAAAGTATATGGCTGACGTCGGTCACGGCGCATTAGACTGACGTCAGTACGTCAGGGTACTAATGCGCATGACCGACGTCATATCCTCAGTCTTTTCTTGCCCCAGATGTCAGAAGACCCTAAAAAGACAAGGCCAAAACCAAAACACACCAAACATACCTGCACCAAAAACATATACAAAATATACAAAGGTACCAGAATATAATCTCACCCACACAACCACCCCTAAACAGAGACACGAAGGTGCATGGGTAAATTGGACTGCAGCAATGTGGATCCTCGAACATCTACATTTATGGTAGGTACAAAACTGTACTATGTTCTTCATTCCACATTGCTGCAGTCCTACTATTGGGTAGAATCCCAAAGCAGAGGTAAGGAGGCTGGCAAATCATAAGGAAGCAGGAGCTGATAACATGCCTTGCAAAATAGCTGTGGCAAAACCAGCCCTAGACTTAGAGTAGAGAGGAAGGTGGTAATGCTTAGAGAAAGTATACACTGAACTCCAAGTAGCTGCCTCCAAAATATCCTTAGTTGCCACCCCCCTTAGAAATGCTGTTGAAGTGGCAGTAGCCCTAGTGGAATGAGGCCTAATCCCAGCTGGAATCTCTTTGCCATGATGGGAATAACAAAATGCAATGCAAAACCCAATCCACCTAGAAATAGTTTGTTTTGACACAGGCTTGCCCTTTGAACTCAAAGCAAAAGAAACAAACAACTGCTGAGACTTTCTAAAATCCTTAGTCCTGCTTAAATAATAACGCAATTGCCTGTGTACATCTAAAGTGTGCAAAATCTTTCCCCTTTATTTTGGGGATCTGCATAAAAGTAGGCAAATGAATAGTTTGGTTTAAAGCCACACTAGAAACCACCTTAGGCATAAAGGAAGGATTAGTGTAATGATACCCTATCCTTATGAAAATCAAAAAGGCTCAACCGCCATAAGGGCCTGTAACTCAGAAACCCTTCTTGCAGAAGTAATGGCCAACAAAAAAGCAGTCTTCCATGACAAGTATTTCAGGTCAGCAGTAGCTGCAGGCTCAAAAGGTTGTAGAGTAAGTTTCTCCAACACAAAATTGAGATCCCAAGCAGGAGTAGGAGCTCGTGGGGTCTTATATTCTTGCCCCTAAGGAATTGCTTGAATAAAGGATGTGAAAACAATGGTGGGTCACAATCATAGTGAGCTGAAATTGCTGCAGCATGAATCTTAATGGAAGAGAAAGACAAACCTTTGTCCAATAACTCAGTAAGATATTGAAGAGCCACACTCAAATTAGGCTCAAATCTCCAAATTCTGTGCTGCAGTCCAAAATAAAAATCTCTTCCATTTTCTGCATACACTTTCCTTGTACTAGGTCTTCTGGCTTCCATAATCACATTTAAAACTTGTTGAGGAAGTTGAGACCTGCTGTCTTTCAAAACAGAATATGCCAGGCTGTTAGATGAAGAGTTTGAAGCTTGACATTGAGCAGATGACCGTCCCTCTGAGACAATAGGTGTGGAATCAAGGGTAAAGGCCATGGAGGCTTCCTTACCAGACTCCTCAGTAATGGGTACCAGTGCTGCGAGGCCAATCTGGAGCTATTAAAATCATCCTTGGCTTGTCTTGTCTGACCTTTAGAAACACCTTTGGGAGAAGAGGCAGAGGTGGAAAAGCATACACATGAAGATTTTTCCAACTGAAAGAAAGAGCATCCACTTTCCAAGCTGTGTGATGAAATCCCTTCGTGCAAAACTTTGGCAGCTGGTGGTTTAGTGGAGAAGCGAACAGATCTATGTCTGGAGTTCCCCATGACACTGTCAATTTTTGAAATACATGAAGATCCAGTTTCCACTCGTGGGGATCCATGATTTGTCTGCTTAACACATCTGCTAAGGAGTTCTGTGCTCCCCGCAGAAACCTTGCCTGAAGAGTTAGTTGCAAGCTGAGCGCAGTCTCCCATAAAATCATTGCTTGCCTGCACAATGGGTAAGAATGTGTTCCCCGTTGTTTGTTGATGTACCACATGACAGTTGTGTTGTCTGTTAGAATCAACACCTGCCCTGGAAGAAGTAACTCCTTGAAAGCCATTAATGCAAACTGGACTGCTAACATCTCTTTCATGTTGATATGTAGATGCTGTAGTCTGGCAGGCCACTTGTCTTGTATCCACTTTCCATCTAGATGAGCTCCCCAAGCAATGTCTGAGGCATCTGTCGTTAGAATCTGACTTGCCTCTGGCCGGGTCACCGAGAGTCCCTTGTTTAGGTGACATTCCTGAGCCCACCACAAAAATTCCTTTTGAATGCAAGGTATTATTTGAATGACAGTGTCCAAATCCTGGCAGTGCTGTGTCCATAGATTTTGAGATACCATTGTAGCTTCCTCATATGCAGTTTGGCATTGGGAAGCACCAGAATACAAGATGCCATGAACCCTAAGGCTTGAAGGACTGTCCTTGCAGTCAGCCCCGACTGAAGAGATAATTGATGGAAGTAACTGGAAAGATTCTTTTGTTTGTCCGGGGTTAGAAAGGCCATCTGGGCTGCTGTATTCAGTCTCACACCCAGAAAGCACATGTCTTGAGAGGGTACTAGACTGGACTTTATTTCGTTCACAGAATACCCTAGGCATCTTAGCACTGCTATGACATATTCCAAATGCTGTAGAAGGTCTTCCTTTTCTTGAGCCAGAATCAGGCAGTCGTCCAAGTAAGGATAGATTTGAATTCCTTTTAGCCTGAAGTAAGCTATCACTGGAGCCAGAACCTTTGTGAATACTCTGGGCACAGTAGATAAGCCAAAGGGCAATGCAGAGAACTGATAATGAGAATTTCCAGCACGAAAACGCAGATACTTTCTGCAACTTAGTCGTATAGGCACATGAAGGTAAGCTTCCTTGAGATCTAAAGTTACCATCCAGTGATCTTTGCCCAGTAGAGGTAAAAGCTGTTGTAACGTCAACATTTTGAACTTTGGAATGTCCAGATAAGTGTTGAGGATAGATAAATCCAAAATTGGTCTCCACGTGTTCCCTTCTTTGGTACTAGGAACAGGCGAGAATAAAATCCTAGGCCCTTTCTGGCACAGGAACTGACTGAATGGCTCCTATTTGGAGTAACAGAGAAATTTGTCTGAGCCTCTGTTCTTTGTAGAGGAGGAATGTCTGGCATGCCTTTGAAAGGAGGCAAGGTATGGAAATAAAACCTGTAACCGTGGTGAATGATATCCAGAACCCATTTGTCTTGGGTAATTAAATCCCAATTTTCTGTGAAAAGAGACAGTCTTCCTCCTAGAGGTGCCGCCAGGCGAGAAGGTACTGGCAGCTGAAAAGGCAGGTCATTGGGTCTGCTTATGAAAGGACTGACCCCTGCCCTCACCAGAAGTCTGAGCAGGTGAACTCCCTGTTCTAGGCCTAAAAGAACCTTGAGCTCTGCCCCTACCACGTCTAGACCTACCCCTAGACTGGGAATCATAAGCAGGATAAGTCCACCCCTTAGAAGGCCAGTTTCTACTAAACTTCGGAGGCTGCACCTGCAAAAAATCCTTAACAGTTTGCATAGACTTAGCCTTGTCCTCCATTTTCTTTAAAAGTGCTTCCACAGGCGAACCAAACAACACATCAGACTGTAAAGGAGCATCCAAAATCCTTGTCTTAACATGCTCAGCTAAGTTCTGATCTCTCAACCAGGCGTGCCTAAGAACAGAACCAGTGGCAGCCACCCTGGAGGAGGCCTGCACAGCATCAAAACCACATTGCAAGGAATGTTTACCCACTTGTTCAGACACATGAACTAAATCCTGCAACTCTTTACACTCAATACCTTCCGCCAGAGCATCCACTTTAGATTTCAACTGTGAAAGAAGATAATTCTGATATTTTAACATGTGAAACTGACAATTCAACGCCCTCATGGCTAAAGTGGAAGAAGTATACACTTTCTTTCCCCATCTATCCAAAGCCCTTGCCTCTTTATCAGGAGGGACAGGATTTTTAACAACTGAGGCCTTCACACCTTTAGGCCCCTGAGAGACAGTTTCGGGTCTGCCCTAGGACTCTTAAAAGATACTTATGAGCGTCAGGCACCCTATAATACCTATCCGGTTTAACTGGGGCAGGAGGCAAAGAATCAGGATTCAGGGAAGCCTCTGCAAAAACATCTTCCACCACATTCAAAACAGGAGGTATAGCTAAAGGCCTATGCTGGGGTAAAACAAGAATTCCCTAAGCCTTTTCCTGGAATCAGAGAAATCTTGACCTTCCCATTTAAAATGCTCTCTCATGGAATGCAGAGTCTCTGAAAATGAAAAGTCCTCAGGAGGAGAAGCTGAAGGAGTAGAATCATCCACATCAGAATCAGAATAAGGAGGGAACTCCTGCAAGTCTTCAGCAAGACTCAGAAGCCTCGAGCATTGCTCAAAACTCTCAAACTCAGGTTCCACCCTAGGCCTCTTATCAGGAGGGGCATAGAACCCTTATCATAGTAATCAAATCCTCTGCCATTTTAAGCATATGTTTCTTAGGCAAAGACCCTGAAGCACTAGGAGAAACCCCACGGAAGCAAAACTTGGCCTGCCCCTCAAAGAAGCCTTGGAAACAGAAGGGAGGCTCTAACCACCTTAGGAAGAGAAGGAAGAACAGCCACCTGAGAAGCCCCTCAGCCTGGCCTACTTCCTGAGAGGATACATCCTGTAACAGTAAAGTCTCTCCCTGAGACTCCAAAGAAACACCTGGCAAAACCTCCGCTCCACTGAGCCCTCTAAAGAACCGGCGCCTGGGACTGTCGGTTCTTCCACTCTAGGCTTTGCTGCTTTGTCCTTGCGTTTTAGCGAAGCGGCGGAGCATCCGACGGCATTTTATAATTACAACGCTTCCCAAACACTAACCTGGCACAGTCTAACCTTCTCTTAATAGTGCGTTTGTTAAATCTAGCACAAGAGCGGCATCCAACAACGTCGTGCTCAGGCCCTAAACAAGGTATACACAAAGTATGGTAATCCCTATGAGGTATCTGTTTCCCACAAGAAATACAGTTATTCACTTTTCTGACATCCAGTTAAATACTGAGGCAAGAAAAACCAAAATATTCCTAACGGGTACTTAGCCAACTTTGATTCGGTCTGAAACTCTGGCTTCAGAAACTTTCAGAACGCCAACCTGCACTCGCAAAATTGCTTCTGCATCGGACCATGCGGCAAAAAAGACTGAGGATATGACGTCGGTCATGCGCATTAGTACCCTGACGTACTGACGTCAGTCTAATGCGCCGTGACCGACGTCAGCCATATACTTTGGTATTCGGGCCGACTGGACAGCGGACTACCCAATAGTTAGGACTGCAGCAATGTGGAATGAAGAACATCAGGATTAGTTCAATCAAACCCTGTAACATCAGCAGCTGTTCCATTGTATAACAGCAACTATTTCACATAGGGCCATGTTAGTGTGTCTCTGTCCAGGTATGTCAAGGTTTCAGCAGATGTCATACAGTGGGTGAATAATTGGTTATGGTATGACAGTATGTATTGTTGTAATTAGTTTGGGTGTGGGGGAGATGTTGGTGGGTGTACATAGCAGATGCAGGTATGTAGGAACTGCTTTTATACATATTCTACATGTGTGTGGGGGTTCTTTCCCTATGTGAACACCTATCCCTTAGTGGACTAATACTATGGTAATTGCAGGCTGATTCATAAAGGCACTGTTAAATGTTTCCTGTATAGCATGCAGGTAATGTTAGTCCTTGAATCCTTTTGGCAATAAATCGGAATGTAATAAAGTTTTGCTAAATGAAAGATGTCTGTGTATTTCTGTCATGGATATTTGCAGTCATTGTAGCTGTGTTGGTGACTAACCCTATTTGGCTCATGTCCACAGAACATATTTGTAATAGTGTATTGGCATATACTCTTCATATGTTATGTTCATATTGTTTGGGGGTGGCAGAATGTGTGATTGCTATGGTCCATGTTATACTCAGATTTGAACACTTCAGATGCTGTATACACACATGTATATAGATATAGATATATAATATATATTATTGCATACGTTTATATGTACCTCCATAGATGTGTAGATGTTTTTAACCTATCTATATACCTACATTTATGTATATCTCTATATATCGACATGCATCTATGTATCTCTCTCTCTCTCTCTCTCTCTCTATATATATATATATATATATATATATATATATGTACATCTGTTTATATATATATATATATATATATATATATATATATATATATATATAAAATCTATATAGCATACACCTTTCATTCGGTACATGGCAGTTTGTCCTATTTCCACACAATCCTCCCTTTTGTGTTTTAGCCTGTCTGAATACACAACTAGCATAGGTATACCTCAGATAGCTTAGTAGTAGGTTACTTTGAGAATGGTGTACATAGTTGCGGGTTCTAATCCTGCAAGTGCTCATTATTTTACCTCTCAGAGCAGGCACTGGTAGGGAAAGTGTGATTAATTCACATTTAAGCAGTTGTAAGCATGTTTGTCCATGGTCTATGCGACGGTAAGCAAAGGTTACACCTGTGAAGCGTTTATCCGTTTAACCGTGTTTAAGCGCCACTTGCCATTGAGCAAACCCGCTTACAACTGCCTTAATCAACCTGCATCCAACAGCCTTTATTCGGGCCCTCAAAATAAATTAACAGCCCTTGAACCCGGAGCCATGAACATCACAGTCACTGACTTTACCACTAAGGCATCTGAGATATGTAAAAATGTTATGGTATTTAGAATGTGCATTTTACTACGGGCATTCCTCACTACTGAAAACAAATGTGACAGTCAGTTGGTGTACATATATATGATACATGTTAATGTTCATATGTTTGTGGAATTAAGTGCTGCAATGTGACGTGACAGGGTGTATTAGGGATGAGAATGATTCTTGTTTTGTGTCCTTTTATTATTGTCTCCATACTCCATGTATACACCTCCAGTTCACTTATTGAACATCCAACCCAGACTCTCCTTGATGCATAATTTCATTACCCATCATCCCACCCACCCCAAACTCCACATACACAACAACCATCCCTTCTATGGTGAATTAAGTTAATATTAATAGTTATAATACCAGAGCTGCATGTGTTTTGTGTACACTTCAATTCCTTTGGATTGCTTCTGTGTCACAAAATGTGTTCATAGATGTTTATATATATGGCTATAGATGTAACTGTGTGTATATATATATATATATATATATATATATATATATATATATATATATATCAATATATATATTTATATCTATGTGCAGACATCACTGACGTATATATATATATATATATATATATATATATATATATGTATATATGTATGTATATATATATTTAGTATTAATTTTTAACAGTTATACATATGTAGACTTCTATATGTCGATTCACAAACTACAGTACATTACAATGTACTGTACATATGTGCACAAAGTGACTGTCCCATTTGTGGTCAGTACTGTGGAATGCCTATAGTAACAGGTGTAGTCTAAAAACCATGAAACATGTATACAGCTCAGACGGCTTAGTGATAAGTCCCATGACTATGGTGTGCATAGTCCAGCGTTCAAGATCTGCAAAGCTTTAAAAATGTTTTTTACTCCAGAATAAGGGTCACTTAAGCAGTTGTAGGCATGTTTAAAAGTGTTTGTGCGACATTACAGCAGCAGTTAAACACAGTTAAACAAAATTTAAAAATGTATAACCTGTGCGCGCAAACACAGCCACATCTGCTAACTACTCAGGATATATATATTTCAGTGAAGTAACATCTCACTGTGTGCTTACATAACATTACAATCTCTGTTGACTTTACTCTCCAGCACACATGGGTTTATATGGGTATTTCAATATACTGAAGATTACTACCTAAATATGCAAGCTGTGATTAAGGTATACTTTTTAACATGTAAAACATCTCTGACTTTATTGGGCTTTGAACCATAAATGCACAGATACTATGCGAATGCTGTAACCATTACACTACTGACATTAATGTTGCTTCTGCCTATTTCCGGTTTAGATGATTTCTATGTGTAAGCTAGTCTAAGCAAAGGGCGGAGGTGCGCAAACCCACTGAGCTTCACTTACTCTTGAAATAAAAACATAAATGAAATGAGAGACTATAAATTAAATTCCTAACTACATTAGGCATAGCCCCTCACTGACACACTTCAAAAGAAATCTTGATGTGTGAATCGGTAACAGAATATACACCCCTGGGATCATGTGTCCCAGAACCATACAGCCAGGGGGAGGGGTAGCCCCTCCAGTTCTATAGCTGCAAGACCTGTTGGGGAAATTAAATGGTGTTGAATTTTCACATTAACATGCCCTTTTTAGATCACTAAGTGCCCCTATCACCCTCCACCACCCCAGTCTTCAACAGCTTCCGGCAACTCTGCCTGGAATCACTTCATTGGCTATGCTTGACAGAGGCTCAGTTACTTCATCAATGGTGTGGGGAAAGCCAACACACTGTAGCTATGCTTCTAAATGCCCTTGGGCAGATAGCCTACTACCTATCTGTGAACCTCTAAAGTGCAGGCCATCACAGAAATAATATGTGAGTAAACAGAGCTTTCAGATCACAATATATGGTGAGAAATCACCATGTAGTCAGAAAACAGTTAAGTACAGCATGAAAATACAGAACACTGATACTTAATCACTCCAAAAGTCTATCTTGGAAGCTAGAAAACTTGTATCAGTTTAAGGCTTTCTATTGCTTACCAGTAGGTTACCTACAGGAAAGATAGGAAACAAGCACAGATGGGAAACATGCATGCAACAATACCATACTGGCTTGCATGTGTCAGTCTTAGGCTTTCAAATACTGGCCAAGGCTCTTGGCGCCCCCATAGTGCCTTTTTTAGGCAAGGCTCAAAGGTGAATCCCACCTCCGTAAACAGTACAATAGCAAAATTAATGAGGGTTATGCTACTCAATGCCAGGAGTTGTAATCACAAAATGCACGCACTCACAGCACTCCTCAGTATGGACGTCATCATCTGTGCAGTAACTGAAACCTGTTTTAAGGCTCCTGAGAGCACACCAGCACTACCGGACTACAACCCATACCACACATTTCGGCCACAGAACATGGACTGACACAGACATGGAGGGGGTGTATCCATATTCATCAGGGATACCTACACCTCCAGGTTAGTGGGGCAGCATGATGCCTCTGAGATCATCCATGTGCAGCTAACATCAGCCACAACTGCAATGCAATCTGTGGCCAGCTAAGATCACCCTCCATGACCCAGGACCACCACTCCACCTACCTGGAGACAGACGAAAACATGACAGTCCTACCAAACACCCTGGTATTGGTCGATTTCAACTACCCTACTATTAATTGGGAAACTTACTTGAGTACTCACTTCCAGGCCCAGTGATTCCTAGAATTTATCACCTCAAATGCCCTGTATCAGATGGTAAACTCCATAACCAGAGGTGGAAACATACTACAAGTGGTAATCACCAACATGGGCGACAGGTGCACCATAGCAGAGGTAAAGCAGTCACTAGTTAGATCTGACCATGAACTATTCACTGATGATTTCCACACCCAACCATCTCCCCCACCCAAGGAAACCACAGTGAAAACCTTTCCTACAGCTAACTTCACACTACTAAAGACAGAGGTGGGAGGTTTCACAGCCCCCATACTAAGGGAAAACACTTGTCAAGATACAGTAAGATTTACAAATGCACTCTATAAGCACCTAAAAGGATGTATGGATTATGCCATCACTGGTAAACCAAGACTCGCTCCTGCAAGACAAGGACACCAGTCTGGTGGACCCCTGCAATAAACAGGCTATTCAACAGAAGTAGGACAGTAGTCCAGAAAAATAGCAAATCCCAATAAGGACAGACATCCGTGGCCAGTATTAGTAAGAAACTTAGGTCCTCATGAAATCATCCAAGGCTAACTTCAACAGGAAAATAAGCAAGGATTTGAAAGATAACCACAAAGCCTTCTTTGGCTATGTCAAGGATCTAAGTGGTAACACACAGATTTGCACTGTGCCGGTGCAATATAGCACAAAATATACTGGACCTACTGATATCAACAACATCCTTGGAGATACATTCAGTGCAAACTTCACTCCCTAAAGAGCCCACAACAATATCTGAAACATACAGTATCCCAGACATCAGAGACACACAGGTGGAAATAGCCCTCTCAAATGGCAAAACTCAGCATCAATGGAGGTAGATGGTGTCCCAGACTGCGTCTTGCAAACACTACATGATGAACTAACCCCCCACCTAATTAAGCTTTTCAACCTCAGCCTCTACACAGGCTACATGCCCATACAATGGTGCATAGCAATGGTTATTCCACTTCACCAAGGTGGAAACACAACTGACCATGGTAACTACCACCCCATAAGCCTGCCTAGCCTGGTCTGCAAAGCTATGGAGTGCATCCTCATGGCACTCATTAGCAAAGACATTGGTAACCTCCAAACACTTGACCCAACCCAGGTCAGCTTGGTTGAGTGCAGATAATGCCTACTGAACCTGTTTGACGTCTTACAGTCACCAAGGCATTCAATGAGGGGAGAGGTGGTTCACGCATACTACCTGGACCTCGTCAAGGCTTTTGACACCATTCCCCACTCAGGTATTATTGATAAACTCACCAGCCTATACATAAACCCATACATCACAGGATGGGTTGCCAACAGGCTTACACACAGAACCCACATGGTAAGACTAGCCGCCTCCAGGTCCAACTCTTAACCAGTCACAACTGGTGTCCCACAGGATTCAGTCCTGGGACCCCTACTGTTTGGCATACACTTCTCAGAGGTACAGACAAACACAGGTGGACTACGGCAGACCATGTTTGGCAATGACTGCAAACTGGGAGCCATAATTGACAGTCCAGCTGACACAGACATTTTTCAAAGGGCCTCACAGAAACCAACACAGGGTGTCAAATTCATGGCCTCAAGCTAAGTGCCACAAACTGCATGGTCATTCCATTTGGGAAAAACTAAACACCCACATATTAACACATAAGTGGCAGCCACCTTAATACAGATGAGGTAATAGGGGATCTGGGGACTAAGGTAGATAGTGATCTCTCCTTTAACAATCATATCTCCAAAATAGTTAGGACATCCTTCTATGTAGGCCATCTGATTATTAAAGGGTTAACATCTAGACATACTGAGGTTATAGTGCCCCTTTACTCATCACTCATCAGTCCCATCATAGAGTATAATAACCCATTTGGGATGTACCTCAGAAGACACTTCCGACAGCTGGAAGGACCACAAATGTACCTTGCCAAGAGGATTACTGGCCTCAAACATATGTCTTATGCAGCCAGACTGAATAAACTCTTGCTTTACTCAGTGGCATCTCGTTTACTCAGAGATGATCTCTGCTGGCCTACAAAGCCATGTCCAACTCAGGCTTAATGGATATACTCCACCTATGGGAATCCATGTCACAGTGAGCCACACTCTGTAGTGAGCTAAACCTTGTCACAACAATAATTAGAACATGCTGGAGGGACAGATTCCTGTCACAGAAACTTCCCATGCTTTGTTACAACATCCCTAATTACATTATACAGAGCCCCTCACTAACGCTCTTCAAGAGAAACCTTGAAGAGTGGATAGGGAACAGTAGATACACCCCAGAGATTTCACCATTGGCTCTGCTTCACAGAGAGACAGTTAGTTAATCAAAGGGGTGGCAAAAGCTGACACATTTTAGCTATGCGTTTGAATGCCCATGGGCAGTTAGCCAAGTACCTACCTATGAACCTATACATACAGTGTCAGCACATGCTGATAGCTTAATTTACTGTTCAGGTGTTGACTTACCTTGTGCCAATAGCAGTTGTGTGCGCAATAGCTGAGGGCTGCCTATGTTGGATGCACACAGTAGACTGCCTACACATGGCAATTTACAGGTAGTCTTGTGTGTGTGTGTGCCATCCATTTTTACTGTGTGTGCAGGTGGAGAAAGGTGTCAGTCCCTGGGTGCCTACACTGTCAGTGTGTGTGCTATACATTCCCTCCTTGCCAAGGCATGGGCATACTGGGCACTCCTCCATCTTCCTACTGGGGCTGACTCAGGGTGTTCATGGTCTGAGTACCTCTGTGCCTGTGGGGCCCTTGGCAATGGTGGTGGGCTGTGAGAGCCTTCACTATTCTGTCCCTGCTGCAGCTGTTTCCACAGGATCATATTGTGTAGCATGGCACATACTATGAAGATGGGGGCACATGTGCCTGGAGAGTACTGCAAGGCTCCACCAGATATGTCCAAGCAACGGAACCATGATTTAAGCATCCCAGACACATGCCCTATGATGATTCTGGTTTGTGCATGTGCCTCATTATGGCATTCTTGCATGGGTGTGTGTGCATTTCTGATGGGAGTCATCACCCACAGTTCCAGTGCATAGCCAGCATGCCCCACCAAGTGGCCATATGGGGTGTTCCCCCTGGCAAATACCTGATACAGCTGTGAGGCATGCCAGATGTGGGAGTCATGATAGCTTCCAGGGCTGCCAGCACACACATCCATGATAATGCCCTGGGCATTGCACATGACCTGGTAGTTGATGGAGGGGTATGCCTTGCAGTTTATGTAGCACCTACCCTGCTCACTGGGTGGTGACGTGATGTGTATGTGCATGCAGTCTATTGCAACCAGTACCTCTGGGTATTCTGCCACATGGTGGAAGAGATGCATATTGCTGGCCAACTCCTCCTACGTTCGGGGGGAAGTATATGTGCTCATTGGCATGTGGTAACATGGCATCCAGGAACTGGTGAATTACCCTGGATGCTGATGCCTGTGAGATCCCCATGATATCCCCAGTTGGCCCTTGAAAGGCACCTGTGGCTAGTATTCTCAGGCTTACACATACCTTCGTATCCACTGGGATGGGTTACCCTCTGTTTGTTCTGGCTCTGAGGCATGGCCGGCACAGCTCAACAAGTTGCTGTAGGGTGTTCCTGTCCACCCTGTAATGCTCTACTATCTCCAGATCATGTAGCCCCTGGTAGGTTACACTGGGTCTGAACACTCTCCTCCTACTCTGGTGCGTGATGTGGTTGTCAGCATCATCCTCCACACCACCTTCAGTCTCCAACACATGCTGGTGGATCAAAGCTATGGCAGCCCCTAACATGTACATATTAAAAGTTCCCCATATGTACACACCAATGGTGCAAAGTGCATGGGAATACACAAGTGTGTGTGAGGTGCTTTCACACTTTATACTATTAAACTATGGATGCTGCTGATGTCATTGGCTGTGTATGAGTAATTCCAGCTGCAGGGTATCTTAATTATGGGTTTTACAGTGAGTACTGCAAATGTGGGACCTGTAGTGTGGAGTTATGCTTACCTGCCTTGATTAATCTGTTGCCCTTTAATTCACTTTTCAACCTGGATCCCCTACCATTGTCAGGCATGCAGCCACCTGCCAACTTTCTTGTTTTGTACTTTCTCTACCCAGTCATGTGTTGAAAAATGTGTTTTGTAGCTGATATAATGCAAATCTGCTTTGTTTTGCTGTGACACTTTACTGTTTTCTTTGCAGTACAGCCCCCTCCCCTTTCCTGTTCTGCAGGTAGCTGCTTGCAGCCTTGTTAGCTGTTGTCAATGGCCCACTGTAGGTTCCTAGGTGTTAATTAGTCATTTGTACTACAATTTCCGTGCTGCATTTCCTTATTTTTTTCCTATATCCTTCCTTTTTCAGCTCCAGTGCACACAGCGCAAACCCATTTACTGAGTTTAAGCACATTTTAATCTCCGTTCACATGCATACTCGGTTACCTTGTGTGCTCTCAGCTAAGCAAAGCTAAAGCCAGTTCAACACACCCCTTTCCGACAGCTTTGCTTAGCTGTGGGCAAACCGGATTAGCAATGCTCCAATGTGCTTACAGCAAAGGTGATACACCCCTCTCTTGATGTCATTTTTATCTCATGGGCACACCTCGGTGTTATAACGCTACGTTGTGAGGTGCATCCTTACACCAGTGGGGAATCTGTGATTCACTATAACTCCTCTCATTTGCATGGAATTGCCTACTAATTCCTAGATACCTTGCATAACACTGACACAGCCCCTTAGCAACCCTTGCACACACCTGCACACACACATTTGCTGACACACACACAGTTGCCAGTGGTGGGATCAGAACTCCTGCCTATCTACAGATCACTATTACAGTACTATGCAGTTATGAGACACGCTAGAGAGATTACACATTTCAAGGCAGTCAGAATGCCGTTCTAAGATTGAGAATATCAACAGGGATATTGACAGTTAAGATGTACATAGCTGTAAACCTGTGTGTTTAAAGTAGGAGTCCATTACAACCTGAATGCACAAACAAGCCGCATCATCTGCAGGTAAGACATAGGTAGGCCTGAGAGGTATAGTTGTAACACAACAAGACCTGAACTGGAGTACGCCCATCTGTAGAATGGACAACTACTATCACTATACAGTGTTACAGTGGTCATGCTCATACACATAGAATCACAGGACTTGTTTGGATGCACTGACTCCAATTACACAAGGTGACAGTAGGCATGCTCATACACTTAGTAGCACAGGGACGTTTGGGATGCATGCTGACTCCAACTACACAAGGTTATACTGGGCATGCTTATATACAGAAACAAAGGGCTTGTTTGGATGCACTGACTCAAATTACACAAGGTGGCAGTGGGTATGCTCATACACTTAGTAGCACAGGGCTGTTTGGGATGCACTCTGATTCTAACCACAGAAGGCCACAGTGTGCATGCTCATACACTTAGACATACAGAACATGTTGCAATGGACTCCTATTGTAAACACACAGGTTTACAGCTATGTACATCTTAACTGTCAGTATATATATGCACATCATACAGGTTTACTACCAGATACCTGTATGTGGCCCGTAAATTATATATCTGCATCTGTGCTGTGTGATACACATGCATACATGTACATGAAGTACTGCCATATATATGTGAAGTATACACAATCATGCATGTGTGGAAGTGACAGACAATTGGTTAACTGGGACACACAGGTGGATGCAAAGTATACCATGTGTCACGCACACTGCTGCCCTGAAAGGCATACATTGATATCAGGTTGTGGATAGTGGCATTATACTTGGAACAGTGGCATGTGCAAGCATAATATGTGAGCCCCGTTGTCTAATGGTACTGAAGTGCAGGTGTAAAGATGACCTCTCCCGGCTGTGTTAGTAGTTGTCATTATTAGCAGGACCACTCCACTAAGTATATCTGACATTGGTCATCTACACAATGTCTGCTGCTGTCCGTCACCTTAGATGTAGCATTTCATACCAGGCACAATACTGCCACTCACAGTGATGTCATGGTATGAGTGGGAACTGCTTCACCAAAACAATGAGCCAATGTCCTGCAGTAATTATGAGGTTGTCCAGTGTCTGTCATTCTGGGATGACATGACTGAAAGAAGACAAGCCTTTGTCACAGATCACACGCATCCATGATTCAAGGGAGTGTGGATATTACCTAGGTTGCATTTACCCATATAGTGCCATTCCAAGGCAAATGTCCTAAACACAGAAATAACACCCTGACATCTACAAGACAATTGCATTGGATGCTTATGCTAACCAGTGCTAGATGTGTGGCTTTCGTAATCCATTTGCTCAATGTAGAACCTACAGTGGGGAATACTGACATCTGTGCAATGAGGAACACCTGACTGAAGGCTCTGTAGTGCACAATAGCACTACCACCATATAACTCAGATCCAGACATGTGGGCCATAACACTGGTATGGACCACTCCAGGTGGTGGTGTCCACATATTCATAAATGATACTCACAAGTAAAGACCACTACTCCAACATAATTCATCACAGATGAGTCAGATACAGGTGACAGTGGCAAAAGCTGCATTCTAGGTTGTATCCTCATATACATCCACCACTATGTCCTCAGACTGCCAACACACATTCATAAATGTGGTATGAAATATTATGGTACAACACCAAATAACCTTCCACTGGTGGACTGTACCTCGCCCTACATCAACTGTGCAAAGTACCCATGTACTGACACAGTTGCATAATGTGTTACACAATGCAATAATACCACTGTTTGTAACCAGGTCAGTTGTACACATACCAGGATCCCTCAGATGTCAGCATTAACACAGTTGACTGTTGCTGTACACCAGTAAATAACACCCTCATGGTTGGATATGACCTAGATGTACCTGCCCTGAATATGTACATCCCACACTCATACAACATACATGAAAATACCATAGCTGTTGATGTCCTTTGTACATACAGGTGGCTACATTCATTCTACACATGCACATGGAAGATAGGTCCATGGCTGCTGAATGCTAACAGTACATAAGGTTTGATATCTATGTTGACAGAGGTAATATTCCCTCTCTACTGGTCACCCATGACACCTATCATATCATACAACAATCCATGCAGCATGTATGTCATTAGACATGTCCACCAAATGCAATGCCTACAAACATACCCAAATAACAGGATCATAGGACCTACACACATGGCCTGTACTGACAGACTCAGGGAAATACAGCTATGCTCTGTATGTTCCTGAGTAGTTACAGGTGATATGTCCATGACATGTACAGCCATGTGTGACCCACAGCTCCTACATATACCCCATGTCAACAATTGCAAGCTATGCATACTGTGTGCTGTCTGGACATTAACCTTATTACCACAATAGCCAGAACGTGCTGGGGTGAGATGTTTATAAGCCACAGACCTCGCACATGCTTGAACAAGTGTAATGCCTAGCTCAAACAGAGCACATTGCTGGCACTCTTCCAGTAATCATGAGGTGTGTATGGCAAATATGATGTGTGTGTGGCAAATATGATGTGCTCACTGTTGACCATTACAGTGCCCTGGATTCACAGTGGAACTGTCAACTAAAGGTCTGTGGGATCATGACACAGAATATTGCTGTGTGTGTCTCTTGCTGATATGTGCTGTTGGCATAAATGTACACTTAGCTACTCAGTGAAGGTGGTTGTATGTCCTAACAGTACATGAATGCAACATCCATTATGGTGTAATGCTCAGCTAGGTTTCACACATGGTGTGGGGAAGGTGTGGAATGTATCCTCTTGACCTACTAGTCCACTTACTGATGGAGACTGCATATGTGTACATGTATTGATGTGTGTTTAGATTCCATGTGTGTGCAGTGTCTGATGTTTGAAGGTGACTGTTGTCATAGTACATCATGCAGTTGCAATGTAGCCTCAACATTGCCAAGTGTATATGTTGATATGCTCAAAGTACAGTAAGCTGTACTTTAGATATGGACAGATGTTTGGACATAACTACTAAGTGATGGGGCTACTTTGCAGATGAATGATTACTGAGGACAGCACAACCATTCCTACAATAACCTGTGTAACTGCTAAGCTATGGTTTTGTTAACTGAAGGGGAAGACACACAATGTAGAATGCAGTAAGGGTGACACTGAAGGCAAACCTTTTGACACCTGTAACAGTAGCACCTCCCCTGTGCATATATTGTGCCTATATCAGCACAGTTGGCAAAGGAAAGAGTTGGTATGCTTTGTAGTGCATGCGATAGTGCTGTAACTCTGTAATACCTATCATGAGATAGGCAGGTGTTTTATTCACAGTACTGGCATATGTGTGTGTGTGTGTGTGTGTGTGTGTGTGTGTGTGTGTGTGTGTGTGTGTGTGTGTGTGTCCATATATGTCACGTATGGTGGGGAATAAATCACAAATGTTTTTCACTCTCCTGTACACTGTTGTAGACATCTGTGCAGAGTGAAGTGTAGAAAGCAAGACAAAGGCAGGGGTTTGAATCTCACACGTCAAGTGTCTGTATGTGCGTGACATAGGTGTATATCCTTGTGAATGGCACAGTGTGTGTGGGTGTGTGTGTGTGTGAGTGTGTGTGTGTGTATGGGTGTGTGTGTATATATATGGCTGTCTGGTCCCTGAAGTGAGACCCCTCCCCCCATCCACTCAATGCAATCTAGTATCCCTATTGATGTCATCGTCTTAGAAGGGCATTCTAACCTCCTGTAAACATGTTCGCCCTGGGGTGAGGCTTTTTGTTCCATAGCCTACTGATGAACTCCCTTCCCCACATACACTCACCGCAATCTAGTGTCCCTGTTGATGTCCTCAATCTTAGGCCATTCTGACTACTTGTACATGTACAATCTCTGTGGTGCATCTTGTAATTGCGTAGTAATATAATGATGATTTGCACATAGGCAGGGGTTCTTATCCCAACACTGGCATCTGTGTGTGTGTGTGTGTGTGTGTGTGTTACTGTGTCTGTGAATCCCTGAGTGTGTGGGTGTGTTACTGTGTCTGTGTATCCCCGAGTGTGTGGGTGTGTATGTGTGTTTGCATCCTGTCATGAGAGTGGGTATTAATGCTTCCCAATGAGAAACCACTTTTTCCACTGGCCTTTACCCTTGTCATCTGCTAAACCACTCGTTTACCTCCTCCCCGCTCCAGGTAACTATACCTGTGATGTCACTCACTATGGATGTGACAGCTCTGGCCACAGTAGCTTACTACACAGCTATCATGCTCTTGGATCATTAGATCAGTAAACATGTTTAAAACTTGGGGAGATTATAACTGTGATGTGGAAGCTACAATGTGCATGCAGGTGTTGTCATACAGACCTGTGAGTAGTCTATATTTACATATAGGACACTAACTGGAAACACTGACATCCCCCGGCAATTACACCTGAAAAAGGAAGGCAGAACATCAAGATCAACATGCAGTTACTGTTGTTACATGTGATACATACTGTCGAAAGTACAAAATGCATTCTAAAACTGTAGTACATGGTATGTCTGCTGCCTGTCAACACTACTCAACAATGGCAATCTACAATTGTCTTCCTAGTTTGTTCACCCTGTGCATCAGACCATATGAGCATGTCCCTGCACCGATGGTGTGGATGACAGGGATGCGGCACAGGCATCATCGTATGCACAGGGTGATAATGTTTGCCAGAGGCCTAGGCTGCACCATTGGATGACATCATGTGTGTGGGTTAGGGCCTTTTATCTCATTGGGTGTGTGTGGATGTTATGCATGTGTGTGTGTGTGTGTGTGTGTGTGTGTGTGTGTGTGTGTGTGTGTATGCACACAGGTCTGGCATGTGGCTGGCCTACACAGGGGTATTATTGACAGCTGCAGACTGTACACGTCAGGTTTTACAGTTCATGGTGTCCGGCCACGGCCATGTGACCTGCGCCTGCCAGGGGTTGCACGTCCACTACCAGGCAGAGGTCCAGAAAGGGTACTGTTTGATGACACATGTCCACTGGAACCATGTCCCTGTTGGGACCATCCAGGACCATGTGCACATGGCCTGCTGTGTCCTGTTATGGACAGCACAGCACCAGCTGCACTGCTGCTGCTGCTACCACCACTATGGGAGCAGGCATGTGAAGTAGCATGTTCACATAGACATTCAACAGGTGATATAACCCGCCTAAGTTCACATGTCTGTCACCTCAATCCCATCAGATGTTCTAGCACAGACATTCCACGCTCGAGGAATGACATGCCATGGTCAAGGACTCCCATCATGTCACCCAATCGTCTATCCAAAATATCTGCAAGATGATGGTGAGCATTTGCAATTGCCTGGACGTTGCCCATTAAAGAATGGCCAGCAGCTTTCTGAAGCTTTAGACCTTCTCTGTTGTGTCATTCAGCACATGCCTGTGCCTCCATTACAGCCTGAAACATGTCTGGTGACACCAGCTGATGTGCTATGTCTTGCAGGGGCATGTTGGCCAGAAGTCCTCCTACAAGTAGCCCTGGGCACACGCCTGTGTGGGACATCACCATAGTCTCTACACATTCCTGTTCCATGCTACCACCCGCCAACTGTCCTTCCGCTATGGCGACTGGTGATGGGGTATGTGTAGGCATGAGAACTGTGTGCGGGGATGAGGTAGATACAGGTGGAATGGCAACCAATGACACAGCCTCAGCCCCTGACAACCCTGCCTGTGCCTCAATCATACTTTCATCATCACTGCTAGAGTCTGTGGGGACACTAATATCAGGTGGGCCGCAGGAGGGCAACGCATCTATATCAACACCTGTGAGGGGCAGACAAGAACTGTACATTACAAGTTATACATCACAGTACAGACACACAGACAGACACCGAGAGAGACACAGACAGACACAGGCAGACACACAGACATGATATGGCACCCAACAGCATGCAACATGCATGTGATATGGCATAAGGCATTCAGCTTAGACAATTATAGTGGTAGTTATCATACATCCCTGAGTTGCACACAACAGCATGCATGTGTTATAGCAGAAGGCATGCACCTTACACAATTATAGCAGTAGTTAGCATACATTCCTGTGTTGCACCTTTTGTGTTAGAAAGTTGTGCCCCAAACCTGCAACACAATGCATGCACTATGCACCATTGCATCACACTGCCATGTTTTGTGCAACATACCCCACATTTTAACAGACCATTGC
>NC_056735.1:1292683418-1292725918 GCF_019279795.1 Protopterus annectens
TTTTCAATGTTATGATGCACACTTTCAGTGTTCTGAGGTTTCGTTGTTTTGGGTTTTCAGTGTTTTGCATTTTCGATGTTATGGTCCCAGTGTTTTGAATTTCAATGTTTTAAAGTAGACCCATGTGTATATATATATATATATATATATATATATATATATATATATATATATATATATATGTGTGTGTGTGTGTGTGTGTATGTATTTAAATAGGTAGATATAGACATAGCCAGCGTTAGGCACCTGCGGAACCCGCAGCCGCGGGGAGCCTCCAATTATTTTCCCAGCAAATGAGGGCCCCCATGCAGCAGCCACGGGTTTCTCCATTTCCTCCTTTACTTCCTGGGCAGCTCACGGTGGACATCCACACAGCTGTGTGACGTCACCGCGCGATCGCAAACTTTTTTTTTTCCCCCCCTTCATTTGTCAGCAAGCTGCTCTCAATCAGGTCCGTTTCAGTGAAGCGAGGGACCTGACTGGCTGCAGTACCCAGGAAAGTACTTTTTTTTTTTTTTTACACATAGAATTCCAGAGTAGGGTTGTTGTAAGGCAGTTGTCTTAAACATTTTGTATACATATTTTTTTATACATTGCATTTAGGAGGAGCATGACTATATGCTGAAATTAAGTAACATATTAACTGTACAGATTTTCACAGAAATGTGTAGATTTTTGCCTCATATTTTCGGCCTGATTTTAATAAAATTGTGGTTTTCGTGTAAGAAATGGAATAAAATGACAATTCCTGAAGCCTTTATCAGCAGTTCAGTTATATAAACTCTGTGAATTTATAATAAAAAAATTACTTTTTCATGTTGTTTAAGATGGCTTGTTTGAAGGTAATCAACACAGTGTTGTATTTCATAATGGGTTAAATCAGTAAAATATAAAATGGCACAGCTATCTCCCTGAAGTGAGTAGATATATCCATGAAAATTAGATGGATTATATAAATCCAAGTATTTCTTGTGTTCTGATGAAATGGTGATATGGCGATCTGGAAGACTTAATTTCCTTTTGTTTGAAGTGTACTGATGTCATAATCTTAGCAGTAAGCATAATGGTCAGTGAAGAAGGTAAATAAAAAATAAGTAGATTAACCAATGGCCTTCTCAACACCTCAGTGCACAGGAAAGGATGCTATAGAAATATGCTACTTCATAGACGAAGTATGCACCCTCTCCATGTTTTTGATAACGTAATCAAAGGACAATTTATGAGAGAGTCCAGGCTCAACCCGGATGACAATCTCTATAGGGTTGAGGTTGAGGGGTTGAAGACGAGGTTTCTGGATAGAGGGTATGATGGACATAAGATAGATGTAGCCGTCACTGAAGTGGATGGCTTAAGATCAAATAGAGCGAAACCTTATTTTTCAGAACAGACTGTGGTTACTGATACACCGAGACCCTATAAGAATGAGATAAGGGCCACAATTTCTTATAGCAGAGTTAGCTCGGAAGTCAAAAAGCTTATGTCTAAGCATTGGGATATTTTATTATCAGACAGGGAAGTGGGCAGGGTTGTTGGACCCAATCCGAAAATGACATATAAGAATCATCCTAACTTAAAGAGATTATTATGTAGACCTAAATATATTAGCAATAGGAAGAATAAAGTGGGAACAAGTTCTAATACAGTACCATGTGGCAATTGTAACCAATGTGCATATATAAGTTTAAATACTGAATTTATACACCCAAACACGGGTTGCAGCTATACTTTTCACACTAATACAAGCTGTGGAAGTAGGAATATTGTTTATTTGGCTATCTGTAATTTATGCCCAGCGTTCTATATAGGGAAGACCAATCGTACCCTAAAAGAGCGCATTAGGGAACACAATTATAACATCAGAGTAGGTTCAGAAGTGAATGCTTTAGCCAGACATTATAAAGAAACAGGAGTTGGTCACACCTTTAAATTTTATGTTATACAGTCCTTGTTACAAGGATTCAGAGGTGGAGATCTTATAAATAAAACTTTGGAATGTGAATCCAGGTGGATCATAAGATGGAGAGCTGATGAACCACCTGGTCTCAATGACAAGATTCACATTAAACCATTTTTAAAGGCTAGGAAAATTTATAGACCTAAGTGAAGATAATAAAATTAATATATATTACTAGTAGTATATATTTTTAAGAAGTGAGCTTATTTTTAAAAAGTGAGCCTATTTCTATTTTTATTACATTATATAGAATAGGGACCACATTTTTTAAAAAGCTTTTGTCTCTGCATGATGTGGAGATTTTATAGTGTCTAGTCTATTAGGGGAGTTGATTAAGTAGTTTTATATACATGGAGTGTGGTTAACTATCACTATTTACAAATGAAGTCTGAGACTCTATGTTTACAATGTTTTAAATGTTTCCAGTTTTGATTTATTTATTTCTGTGTATTTTGTATTATATCTGCAAAACTGAGATTTGGTATTATATGTATGACATTAGTGCTTTAAATAATTCTGTGATTTTGAAGAGCGGATGAAGTAACCAATAGCAATCCATGGAGGGTTATTTAAATGTTTTTGAATTCATGGAACATGTATAAGTCTGAAGAAGCCTTTTGGTGAAAGCGCTCACTTGTGATCTATGTGAATAAAAGTTTTACTGATTTCCAAGGATTATTCTGGGTGACGATTTGTTCCTACAATATTGGTTGGACTGTTTTACGTTTTATTGCTATTGGGTACAACGCGTATGATATTTGGATTTTATTACTTTTTCAAGTTGTTTAAGATGGCTTGTTTGAAGGTAATCAACACAGTGTTGTAGTTCATAATGGGTTAAATCAGTAAAATATAAAATGGCACAGCTATCTCCCTGAAGTGAGTAGATATATCCATGAAAATTAGATGGATTATATAAATCCAAGTATTTCTTGTGTTCTGATGAAATGGTGATATGGCGATCTGGAAGACTTAATTTCCTTTTGTTTGAAGTGTACTGATGTCATAATCTTAGCAGTAAGCATAATGGTCAGTGAAGAAGGTAAATAAAAAATTAGTGTGACTATGCACTTATTAGTTTATAGAGATTATTTTTAGTATTATTATCATTTTTAGTATATCCATTACTTCATCAGTGTTGTTCATTGTTGTTTTTTTAAGCATAAGTGACCTTGACCGTAATGGTAGAAAGTTTGAAATGGTGTAAATTTTAGATTAAAACTTCTCAAATGTAATTAAAAATATATACCTTATCTTTTCAGGAGTTATTTCTTACTAAATTTGCAGAGTAAAGTCACCACTAGACTAAGGGGTTTGTAATTTGTCTTGATGGGCTGCCAGACTGATTCCTTTTCATTTATGTGCCTGATTTTCAAGTTTTATGTTACCATTCATTAAACGTGTGCTCATTAATTTTCTACTATGTCTTTTTTTGTAATGTCAGTAGTAATGAGTAGTCCAAGTATAGCCAGTGTTGGGCATCTGTTTAACCTGCGGCCGGGAGGAGCCCTTGATTGTTTCCCCTGAGAACGAGGGCCCTCGTGCAGCAGCCATGAGTTTCTCTGTTTCTTCTGTTCATTCCTCAGCAGCTTATGGTGGACATCCACACAGCTGTGTGATGACACATTGTGATTGCAAACTTTTTTCCATTTTTTTTTCTTTTGTTTGATTTGTCGGTAAGCTGTACTCAATCAGGTCCACTTCAGTGAAGCAAGGGACCTGAATGGCTGCAGTACCCAGGAAAGTAAGTTGTGTTTTTTACATATTAGAATTCCAGAGCAGAGTCAATATACCTCTCAACTATAAAAATTTTTGCAGAATGTCTAGATTTTTGACCCATATTTTTGGTCCATTTTTAATAAAATTGTGTTGTTTTAGCAAATTGGTGGCAAATCATTAATGATTGTGAGGTGACCCAATAAAAACCTGCTGCTGGTTAGGAGAAAATGAGGAGGAAAAATATTATTAATTTTCTGATTATACTTTTTTATCCAAAACAGAGTTGTGGTATGATCCTGTTGAGATAAAGTTTATAATCAGTGAATGAACGTGAGCCAGATAATGGATAGAAATGAGCAGCCCAGAGTGACCCGTCTCGGTGTTTACCTTGGATTTTAAGAAAGCTGATGCTAGTCTGTCTTCAGGAATGTTTTTTTTTTCTTCTTCTGCTTTCAGGGAGTCTTATAAATATTGGCAGAACACCAAAATCTGTAACTGTCAAAGCCTTTGCTCAAGAATTCTGGGCAAAGCCACATATAATATCAGAATAAAGGCTCAAAATTAGGAACACTTTATAAATATTAATTTTAATTCACTTAAAAAGCTAATAGTGGGAGGTTGGCATAATGGTTAAGGTGCTTACCTTAGAAACACAAGGTGCAGGGATTGATTCTGACATGGGGTAATTGGCTAGGCTTAAAATGGCTCATCAGGGCAATTATCCTAGTACTAACCTATGAATAAAATAATGCATTTTGCATCAACTTGAATTTTTTTGGACAATAAGAAGTATGAAACTCTGGTGTCTGGATTTATTGATTGTAATCCTGAATTATTTACCAGAATATCAAACTTTTTTATGAGGGACAGAGTAAAACTTATGAGGCAAATCCAGGTACATTCTGTGAAATTAGTGACAGTGATAGGTATACATTACTCCTCAATAAGGTAAAGAAAATGTACTTACCCCTGCTGTTGTTTGATGACTACTTAACAATAGTCACTGATCTGCTGGGGCAGTTCAAGTGTTGCACAGTGTATTGCTATTTGCAAATATAATTACAAAGCTATGGTTATGCTTTTGTGTGTGTGTGTGTGTGTGTGTGTGTGTGTGTGTGTGTGTGTGTGTGTGTGTGTCTCTGTAAAAAATATCACTGATTTTTATCTATACACACACACACACACACACACACACACACACACACACACACACACACACACACACACACACACACACACACACACACACACACACACACACACAGACAATAATGCTGGGCATTTACATAACCCTTCTGTGTGTAGCAGATAAAAATGCAGTTACCAAGTAATTATATTTCAAAAGTAAGGCATAAAATACATCACAGAAAATTCAGATACTTAGAGCATCTAGGAGTCTGGTGGCCACTACATGCCACAATGTATAAATGTATTTTTTTTTCATGGACTTGGTGATAGCCTCTACCCTCAACCACACCCACTCTAAAACCAGCCCTGCATAGATGTGTGTCCGTAAGGTTTCTGAAGATTGTGTAGAAGGGCTGGCAATTATGTGTGCATTACTTCTTTAATTCTCATCACAATCAAACCTTAGACATATACAGAAGAGGTCATTATAGCTTCTGTTGGAGACAGAGTCATAGTTTTCTCACAGACCTCAGTGGTGTAAAAAAAAGTTACTATAGCATGTGCAGGGGCAGTGTGTTGTATATTATCAGCAAAGTGGAATTCATTACTGTAGTCATTATGTTTTCCACTTTAGTCATCTTATACCAGGCACATATAGTGGTGATTGCCTTTGGGAGGAAGGGGTGAGGACTGAGGAGGCATGCTATGTATATATATGTATGAAAGCAGTCACTTAAAATACATGACCATGGCCAACTGAACTTCTGATTTCATCTCAATCTAACATCAGAGGGATGCCCAGGCAGTGGCTGTCTTTTTTCTTTGAGGGAGGGTATGGAGGCAGGCAGTATTCCCAAAAAGGATTTGTGTGTCCTTACAACAAATGTGAAAGCATGGAGGTGTTTAGGTGAAATGGCAGTGGAGTTTTTAACCAGATTGTTTAATGAAATCTTGGAAAGTGAGAGAATGCCTGAGGAATGGAGAAGTGTTTTGGTACCGTTTTTAAGAATAAGGGTGATGTGCAGAGCTGTAGTAACAACAGAGGGATTAAATTGATCAGTCACAGCATGAAGTTATGGGAAAGAGTAGTGGTAGCTAGGTTAAGAAGGTATGTGATGATTAGTGATCAGCAGTATGGTTTCATGCCTGGAAAGAGCACTACAGATGTAATGTTTGCTCTGAGAATGTTGGAGAAGTACAGAGAAGGTCAGAAGGAGTTGCATTGTGCTTTTGTAGACTTAGAGGAAAGCATATGACAGGGTGCCTAGAGAGGAATTGTGGTATTGTATGAGGAAGTCGGTAGTGTCAGAGAAGTACGTAAGAGTAGTACAGGATATGTACGAGGGTAGTGTGGCAGCAGTGAGGTCTGCGCTGGGAGTGACGGATGCATTTAAGGTGGAGGTGGGATTACATCAAGGATCAGCTCTGAGCCATTTCTTATTTGCAGTGGTGATGGACAGGTTGACAGACGAGATCAGACAGGAGTCCCCGTGGACTATGATGTTTGCAGATGACATTGTGATCTGTAGTGAAAGTAGCGAAAAGGTGGAGACGAGCCTGGAGAGATGGAGCTATGCTCTAGAGAGAAGAGGAATGAAGGTCAACAGGACTAAAACAGAATATATGTGTGTGAATGAGAGGGAGGATAGAGGAATGGTGAGGATGCAAGGAGTAGAGGTGGCAAAGGTGGATGAGTTTAAATACTTGGGATCAATAGTTCAGAGTAATGGTGAATGTGGAAGAGAGGTGAAGAAGAGAGTACAGGCAGGGTGGAGAAGAGTATCAGGAGTGATTTGTGATAGACGAGTACCAGTAAGAGTGAAAGGGAAGGTCTACAAGAGGGTAGTGAGACCAGCTATGTTATATGGGTTGGAGACAGTGGCATTGACAAAAATGCAGGAGTTTGAGCTGGATGTGGCAGAGTTAAAGATGTTAAGATTTGCAGTGGGTGTGACAAGGGTGGACAGGATTAGGAATAAGTATATTAGAGGGTCAGCCCAAGTTGGAAGGTTTGGAGACAAAGCCAGAGCAGCAAGATTACGTTGGTTTGGACATGTGCTGTGGAGAGATGCTGAGTATATTGGGAAAAAGATGCTAAGGATGAAGCTACCAGGTAACAGGAAAAGAGGAAGGCCTAAGATAAGGTTTATGAATTTGGTGAGAGAGGACATGCAGGTGGTTGGTGTGACAGTTCAAGATCCAGAGGACAGGAAGAAATGGAAACAGATGATCCGCTGTGGCAACCCCTAATGGGAACAGCCGAAAGAAGATGATGATGCTGTCCTTATAGCAAATGTATTGTTACTTTATTGTGAGTTACTAGTTTGTCAGCTTTAAACATTAACCCTTGACTACAAACTATGTCTTTCTTGAAATAAAAAAGTAAAACTGAAATTCTTTTCTGAGTCATGATTTTTTTTCAGGCCATCATTGGATTAAAATGTTGGGAAAATGCTTTAAAATGCAAAGAAAACTAAAGTTGAACAGCAACACTGAATTTCTTTCCTTAATTGCAGTTTCTGTTTCTGCTCAAGCTCTCATTTGAGGAAATGGTTGTATAAAAAGAAAAAATAAAGTAAAATGCATTTCAGAGCATATAGAAAATCATGAATTCTTGAAAAAGCTGAAGAGTAAGGCAAAATGTGAAAAAACGGGAAAAAGTAAGGTGCATAATGTGGAAGGGGGTGGAGCAGATGGGAGTCCATGGGATGTGTGTGTGTGTGTGGGGGGGGCAGTGCTTAGGGCATCATTTCACCTAAATCCAGCCCCATATATAGAGTTGCTGTAATGTATCATTGCTACAACAAAATGCCAGTAACTGTGAATGTCTTTCTGTGAGATGGGCCAACATAGTGTGGTACACAGGCCTCTCATAATGTAAGAGCACTGTAACTACAGTTCAGTCTATGTATACTACATCCAAAACACTACAGCATGAACTAAAAGGTTGTATAGGAGGGATGGCAGTAACAGGGTGATACTTAGACTGGATGTGTCCAAGGGGCCCCCAACTTGACATTTGCTGGAGGCCCCCAAAATGTTAACACCGGCCCTGGATATAGATGTATTTTCAAATATCAAACAACAAAGAGTGAACAAAAAATAGTGATCAATTTAGAGCAAATCTAAAATAATTAAAAAAAACATATTTTGTGCATGTGGGCCATATACACCCCATGCTAATTATATATTCCAAATCTGAGATCATACAACAATGAGCTAAAGGCAAATTGTCAGACCCGCCACAAAGCAATCTCATACAGAAAGCAGCCAGCATACTGAAAAACAAGTGAAGATAAGCATTCACTCTTAAAAACTGTGAAAAAGAGAATATGATCTTCTGAACTGTACCTGGATTCTGCTACTTTTTTCTAACTAGAAACAGATGATGGACATCTGTAAACAAAAGCAGTGGATCAGACTTTACATTTGAAGTATCCAAATTTTTGCAGAATGTCCAGATTTTAGCCTTTTATTTATGCCTTTTATCCTCTAGTTATGCCTTTGTCCAGATTTCTTGTTTTAAGAGGCTGAGAGATAAGGACTGAATGATTCTTGGTGTTGGGGAATTTGGTCTTTCCCCTGAAAAATTGTATGATTTTGGAGTTAGTATATATAAGAGGTAGGGGTGTTGGGTGGGTAGCGGGCCTGCAAAAAATGATGTTTTCTTTAGTTTTTTTTTTGTTTTTTGTTTTTTTTTTATGCATATGCTAAGATTCATTCTCGATGCATGCTTAGTAATATGTCAACATGCATAATGTTGATCATTTGGTGATGACATTATGCATATCGATATTAGTGCTATTCAACAAACTTTAATAAATCCATATATATATATCTATATATACATATATACATGCACACATACATACATACCCATGACATAATTATGTAATGTTATCACTCTCACTCAAACATGTTATGCATTTTTCACTTTTTTACACAAGATTATTTTGTACATCATGTTTACAAATACCACATCCATACTTATTCAACACCCTGGTGCTGCAATCTTGTTTATAAGTGCAGTCCACCAGTATACAGGATGAACTAAAAGAATCCCAAAGACTAAATGGCTTGCACTTATTTTTCTTTCTTTGCTGCTTCTTTCTGTTTGGTAAAACAATATATAAGATGGATATAGCTCTTTATTGTTGTTATCTAGCATGTACATCTAAATGCTGTATAACTACAAGGTGCATATTGCTAAAGAAAGTACCAAGTCAAGTGAAACAATGAATTGAGGTGTTAAAGCAAGGTAACAGTGACTATTAGGCTCTGCCTTCCCCTTGCTGAGGCAGGATTGCTGGAGGGAAACCATTAAGCTCACTCTGCATTGTTTATATTGTTTCTGGTTTAGTACAAAATTCTGGCTGTGAACACCTTCTATATTCATTTGTTCTCTGATGAGCCATCTAAAGTTTTACCAGTTTCAAATACAGGGATACTGTAGAGTAACTTTCAAAACTAATGTGGTGACATAATCAGGATTTATTTGTAACATTTAGTACGTTACACAGCTGTAAGCCTTAGCAGTTACCCTTTCCAGTAGTCAGTAATCCAACCAAAACATGGATTTCATGACCTGTGTATGATGCAAAGATTATAAAGTCTCAGCTGTCTGAACCCTTTAGATAGCTATGTATCAGCTTCCATTATTGCTGGTCTTTAGCAAAAAGACTAGGCTTTGTTTAGACTTAACTGCATAAACCAAACTAGGAAAGTTCTGATGCTTCTGTTTGTTTTGAACTGGCATATTTAATACTATTTATAAATATCCTGGTTTTATCTGTAGAAGCTCAGTGCAAAGCAAAGTGGAAGGGTACACACAAACTACATCACCCAGAAGGCAGTGCTAACATTCATCAAATGGTAACTGGCATTAGGTAATCTCCTTGATTCCAATTTATCAAAGGCACAGTTCCTGGAAGATTTTGTGTGGTGACTCTACTGTGAGACAGCAGCTGTGTCAGTGAGTAGTTCACCCTTTTTAGATTTTTTTTTTATTTTCACAATTGTGTGACTGTGAAGTAAGCATGTATAAGTAAGGGGATAGTGTACAGAGTCCCCCACATGAGGTGGTTCATTGGTGCTTACCTCTGCACAAAAATGGTGCTTAAACTTATGTTTAGTTTCAGTAGGTGTATTATTTGATGAGTTCTACAGATCAAGTTTTCTGTTGGCAGGTAGCGCATTGACTTTTACTAGGGAATACTACACAGAAGATCACTTTACTCACTTGGAATCAGGCACACAGACCTTGATAAGACCACTGAGCATTAACAGAAGCTTGATGGTCACCTTTTAAAACTTTCCCTTGGTTCAATGAAGATTCTGAACCCTTGGCACGGAATACTGCCATCACTTACTTCCCATTTCAATATCTATTATTATGTACTAGAGGCACCATTAATGGACAGGCCTCTTTATCCCAACAGAAAAAAAAAGTTGGGAACATGCATGTCAAGACATGGAAATCTGGATGGACTAGTCCTAGTATCCCCCACTTTAGCTACTCTTCCTGCACTAGATGGCCTTATAAATTTGCTATGATCACTTCCACAAAAAAAAAAAAAAAATTCAAAAACACAGGAAATGACATCCCATTGGATTCAAGGCTGGAAGTTTCTGACATCACTGAGTACTTTAACTCTTGGAGTACTTACTACTTTTTATCTATAACAAGCCAGATATAACTATAACAGTCAAGAGGCAAGAACCACAAAAGTCAAAAGGCACTTCAGCTATTCTAATTCAGATATCTTCACTATACCAGAATTAAGACTAAAGCAATTCATTCTAGATCACATAGTTTTTTAAATATTGAAATAGACCTGCGACTCCTTCAGGTAATTAACAATTTCAGAATAGGACTTCATATTTAGTGCCTCTCTAAGTGGTGTAGTTATAGGTCATTCTTAGCTCAGTGTTGCAAAAATAATGGTTATTGTTGGCTACAAAAAAGGAAAGAGAGCATTAATCAAATTAAACAATGTTTCAAAGTACTAGAAGAGTTGATGACTGGGTGCAGAAGTAGAGACATTGCAAGGTAAAAGTTAAAAAGAGAAAGCACAGTTCCCCAGTTTGGGAAAATTAGACCAGATGGTGCAAACATACTCTATGTAACATGTTGGACTCTCACCCAATGTTGGAGAAGATGTCTGAGACATCTCTATATAAATAAGATGGGGAGATATGGAGAATGAATGTTTGAGAAGAATATAGTAGCAAACAATCATGGACTGGAATGAGTGGAAATGGTACTTACAGAGGACTCTGATGTTACACAGACTTCAAAAAAGACAGAATGTACCAATAGTAAGGCACAGTCAGCAGTATAGAAAGGAAAATGTGAGGACCTAGAGGAGTGCTTGGTAGAACATTAAGAATGGGTGACATGGAAGGACCTATGCTTCACCAGAATAGAAGAGTGTCTGAAAACCAAGGCCAGTGTGAAATATATGACTAACTTGCTGAAGGAATGGAAGGGAATCCTAGGGGAAAGACATGAGGACTGAAAGAATACCCTGGTGTTTGTACTAGCCAACCAAGCCAAAAAGCAGCAGACCAGACCAGTTTGATGTCCTTCGAGTCTATTTTGCAGTAAAAAATTATCTGTTTTTTTCTCTCTCTGTGCAGAAAATAATGACAAGTTGGTGACGTTAGTGTTTTTGTAGATGACATTTATTCAGTCACAATAAGAAGTCAATTGTTGCAAGCAGTCAGAATGTATAGACTTTAGAAGATAATTTAAGTTTCAATGTCAGGTTCATTTTCCATGGGGGAAGGGGGCTAAAACATATTAGGGTGGAAAGGAAGCAATAAAGTGATACATCAGTATCAGGTGGTAATAAAATTAGTGGCCAAGTAAAAGGAACTCCATGAAACTGTGTGTTTATTTTAGGTAGCCAACTCTGTTGCACTCTAGTTAAATTATTCATTTTATATACTGTGAATTCTCTTAGTAGTGCATAACATATCAAATGTCAGCCTTTTTATATCTTCTTGCTATACTGTATAGAATATTATACAAAGTTTTATAAATGTATTTTGAAAAATAATACAAATTATTGTAAATGTATCTGTATGTCTCAATAGAATATCATAAGAAATTGTTGCACATTGTAAACTAACATCATAGGTTTTTCAGTGTTTTTTTTTTCTCCTCACTGGGTGGCCATTGAGCCACTTCCATTTTCCCAATTGTTTCCATGCATGTATCCAGTCCTCCCACACCAGGAGGGTCTCCCTCATCTAGGCTTTAATGGGCTTGGTTATGCTAGGCAAGTGGGTGAGATGGATCAATAGACAAGCCATCTTAGTCACATCTGAGGGACTTTTATCTGGCCTAACTCCCTGCCCCTTGCCTTAACATTGTTCTATGGGCTGGAATGCAATGAGGAGACTACTACAAGCATATCCACCATCTATGGCAGTATGGAGGTCACTCATACTTCTGTTCTTCCACCTTCTAGTCCAGCATCAGCTCCCTGAGCCTCAGCCTCCACCAGGACTCATTGAATGATGCCCATCATAGTCCCTCCCCTACAGGATAAGCATGCCCATCCTTTCCTGTCACTCAGGTGCCTAAGTCACTTATCAAGCTCAGGTCACCCAGGCTGTAGTCAGAGCTTTATCCTGCTATACATGCATGACAACTGTGTTTCAATGTTTTTACGTATATGTCTGTCACTTATATTGTCTTTTGACTTTAACATGAGCTGTGGCTGAAAGAGTCAGTGGACCAGTTCACTTGCCTGGTTAGCAAATGTTAAATAAAAAAAAACATAAGTTACTTGGGCTAGAATGTTATTGGAGCTGTTCTCCTTATTTAATAGGAAATTGCTTCAAAGACAGAGGGCAGCACTATTGCTGGCTTAACTTGAAAGACCTCAGTTAAAGGCTGATCTTCATTAAATGTAATGGAAACTATAAGCTTTACTACATGACTGTTGCAGCTGAAGGATTATTGTGTTCATTTCACTAAGGGTAATTTAGCCTAATCAATTTGTGATTAAAATGATACTTTTTGTGTAAGGCAAATAATACACATTCAGCTATGATCAGGGCATCAGAAGGCTGATGGGGGAAAATGAAAATGTGTGGTGCTGTCATTTAGCAGAGTACACAAATGGCCTAAGGTGTAGTCCTAGATGACCCTGGAGGGTTGACAAGTTTACAGAAAATATTTGAAGAGTGAAAATTGCATGCTTTGTTTTGATCATGTCTTTTGATTAAATGAACCAGTTGAGGAAATGGAAAATGCGTTGGTTCCAGGAGACTCAGATGGAAGCAAGCACACTCACAACACATAAGAAGGAAGATATTAGCATTAGGGTAAGTGTTCAGATGTTCCAGCTAAGAACTGGCAAATATTTTGATTGCATTAGTGGTCAAACCTAGAGCAATAGAAGACAAATAAAGCATTGACGCTACTTTTAAGAAAGTGCTCTAATTTTGAAGTGGTCAGTTGTGGTAACACATTTTAATATAAAATACAGTAATTCTTGTTTTAGTTAGCTAACACATTAGGGTGAGATATATACTACTGTTACTACATTAGAGTATTAGAGCAATATTGAAAAAGACAATGATCAGTAAGATGGAGGTATATGTATGACTGACAACAGCAGATTTAGTATAGGCATTTAAGAACTGTTTGGTGTTCATAGCAATAAGGTAGAGGAAATGAACTAAGCTGACATATAGGCAAATTGTCTGTTTGTTGGTAGTACGTTCTGCAGAATATTGCTCGCCTAAAGAATGAAACAAATTATAATTTTATGTTCTATATACATAATTGTAGGAGTTACTAGGCATTTAATTCCAGGTTTGCAGAGATGCAAAATGAGACAGAAGGGTATAGTAGGTGGCAGTGGCCAACAAAAGGAAATTATACTACAGGAGTCTGGTTTAGGACAGGAGGTGGGAGAAAGTTGTATGAGTATATAAATGGGGTGTGAATCACAGTGGGCATCATGTTGTTATATATACATCTTCAGGAGATCTAAAGGATAATAGAGGTCAGAGGAAGAGTTACAGAGAAAAAAGAGACTGAGCTTGAATGAGTATGGTTATGAACTGTGTGGAGTGGCTTAATGAGTTACATGTAAAACAATGTGTGTTGTTGCAGATTCAGATGCTCTTCCTACATAGAAGGTCTTTAAAGAGGGGTCTAAACTTGATGTAGTTGGAGAGGTCAGTCAAAATTGAGGAGAGTGCTTACAAGAGTTTAGGGACAAATGCAGAGAAGCTGTGATCTGTGCGGCGTTTAGCTTTAGTGATTTGGAGGGCTGACCCTGAGTTAGATTGGCCAAGTAGGCTATAGCAAGACATCTGGCAATTAGCAGGGGTGAAGTGCCCTGATGGAAATGTTTAAAAAATTACTGACTCCAGAAGAAGACCAGCTCTTTATATGGCCTTTTTAAGAGGCAGGCAGTGGTACTCTTGAAGTAGAGAGTTGGTGATAAATTGAAAAATTTTATTTGAAATGTTTGGAAGGGTTTCTGCTATTTTGCATGATGCACTGGGAAACAAAGATAAACCATATCCCAGATGGGCAAATAGTAGACCCTTATCAATGGCTGCTATGGCTGGTTACAGCTTATGAACTCAAAAAAAAATAGGTAGCTTATTTTAGGATGGATTACTTTTAAGTGGGTTTGGAAGTTTAGAGTTATCTAGCTGTACTCCAAGTAAAGGAAAGAGCTAGTGGTTTCTATGATTGTGATTATGTTGGTCTTTGATCATGATGCTTTTTGGAGTTTTAAAGAGCTATTAGTGGGAACCAAATTCATTGTTTTAGTTTTGTTTGAGTTTAGAAGAGAGTTTTTGAAGGAAAGCCAGTAGTGAGGGCTAGCTGGTTCTGTTGGATGTGCTTTTAAATGATTTGGTGGCTTGGGCTAACTACATATAGAGCCATGCTGTCAGCACTGGGTAGTAGATATAAGTATAAGTGAAATGGAAGAATATTGATGAAAATAGAAAACAACAGGAATGCAAGTCTGGATCTTTGTGGAACCTAGTATGTGGGTGAATGCAGTGCTGTATTTAAATCATGAAAGGCTAGGACATAAGACCATTCTATGGGGAAAAGTGGGAATGCATGCATAGATAGGTTTACATACCAATTAGTTTAAACCACATGCAGCCAGGGATGGATAACATATCTTGGCATTGCAGGCAGGCAGAATTTGGATCCTGGAAGAATATTCTTTTAGGGGAGATGTGTGGAACTTAATACATATAAAAAGATATTCAGATGACATTAAGAGCAGTGTTTGGAAAAGAGGTAGTAGTAATGAATGAAAACCTGTTAGAAAACCTTGGTGGCACTACTGCTGCAATTACGGGTCCATAGATGGAATCATGACAGATTTCAGTGAAAAATATTAGGACAATGCTGTGAAACAAACCTAAGATAATACCAGTCTTTCTCTTGCTAAACCTGGTTGAATGCAGTACTCTGGCTGGAATTAGAGAATGGGTCCCATTTATCTGTCCCTGATTAAAAGTGTGGCCCATGGGTACATGATGTAGCACTGTTACCACAAAATTCTGAGCCAAGTTTCACTCCAGAGCTAAGATCATATAGCGCTGGGCTCTACCCAAGCTTGAAACCAATGAGTCCCAGATAACAGTGGTGATAAATGCCTACCTTGTATCTTCTGGGAACATCCAAACTCCTACAGGCAGCAGCAGTGTCCACAGGAAGATGATCCACAAAATAATTAAAAACAAATCATGTCTCATCAAGTGCGGTGGCAAATCAATAACATCATAAGCAATAGTTAGACAACAAACAAACCTAAAACAACTAAATTAAAACAGAGGGAAAAAAAGAAATAATAATGATGCAGAAGTACAAGTGATAAAAGCAAATAATAAAAAATAAATGAATAACACCATAAAACAAATATTAATATCAACCAATAAGTATCGACAGAGTCAGGTGGACTCAGAAGAGTGTTAAATAAAATACCAGTAGACCAGATAAAATCAGTCATGCATCTTTATATATTACAATTAAAAATATGATTAGCATTAATCAGCTATGAATATCAAGATTATGAGGAGACTGAAATGGATCTGAAGATCAATGAATCTGCAAATAACCAGGAATTCCCAGGAAAATCTTAAGAAATGGAAAGTGCTCACCAGTAATCATTCTATTATTTCACATAATTTGAGGGGGGTCTACAATTACCTGGCATACGTTTAGCACTTCCTGAAGAACATGTATAACTATTAATGAGTTAAATTCCTTTACCTTCTGATTAATAATACTTGAAAAACATACCTTCCTCACTATTTTCATAGACAAATAAAGGTAATGAAATAGAATTAATATTTTGTGTGTTTAAATAATTTACCCAGATTGGGAATCAGGAATTCCTAGATAACAGCGTTAAAGATTTTAAACACCCTAGTAATTAACTAATAAATATATGATTCATGAGTTTTTATACCACCTGGCAGTTTTGGAGCTGACAGCTTATGATGCCTTATTTATAGAACTTTGGGATACCAAATAATTTGTTCAATTCATTTTGCAATGTTTGAAAAAAATTAACTAATTTGAAAAGATGAATTCAAATGATTTAAAAAACATGGGGAAATTATACACTTTAACAACAGCTATCCATCTAGAGGAAACAATTTGTTCCATTTACAAAAGTCAACTCTTACTAGAACCAAATTTGGAAATATTATTATCATTAAAAGCCATGAAAAGCAAAAAATAACTGCATTCAACAGCAGGAAGCTGGAAACCAGACTTTTTAATAACACTGTTCACCAATAAAAAATAATACTGAACAAACAATGCAGTAATTTTATTTTTCTTAGTTTCTGTTTGTGTGGTTACAAGTATTATCATTAAAAGTCATATTATTTGTGATAAATCTTAGCACCACATTTTTAAATAACTTGATAGCTGAATGGGTTTAGAAGACAGCAGAATTAAAAAAAAGATTTTAGATAGTTAGAAAATGACACATTTAACCAAATTTAATTTACAATTAGATACTGCAGTAACCTTGTTGCTTTCAGTGGAAATTTCTGAGTTTGGACAAGCAGTACATAGCGTAGCATTGTCCATAAAAGCAGTAATATTTTGTACTTAAGTGATCAAAACTTGAGAGTGGATATAAGCATTTTGTAAGTGAAAACATAATTATGACTGTCAATATAAATTAACCAAGGAGCAAATGACAGCATTCTCTGGAGCAGTTTGATTTTATTTTGACTAGGATTTAGTCCATATATAGATAAATCAGTTGATAGATGTAAATTAAGAGCTCTAAAAGCATTTACAAATCTGACCAGACAATTTAATTTTTCAAATACCCAAAACAAAAAGTAATAACTCTTATCAAGTCCTTTAGACATATCTATAGACACAGCAAAGTCTGAATTGCAATATGATAAATTAAAAGCAAAGTCTTGTGATTTCCTGCTTGATCCTCAGTTTAGTATATATATATATATATATATATATATATATATATATATATATATATATATATATATATATATATATGTGTGTGTGTGTATGTGTGTGTGTGTGTGTGTGTGTGTGTGTGTGTGTGTGTGTGTGTGTGTGTGTAGGTATGTATATACATATATATATATATATACTATATATATATATATATATATATATATATATATATATATATATATACATATATATATATATATATATATATATATATATATATATATATATAAATAAAGCATTACTGAAAAGGAAATACTAATAAATGGAGAACAAAGTGAATAGGCTTTGCAAAAGTTAAAGCAAGACATTCTAAATCTATGCTTACTGTCATGATCAACTGATAATTTTAGGAGGAAGTATTATGATAGGAGCTAAAATTGTATGTGACTAATGTATAAGCTTCCAACTCCCCTGCATCATCTCAGTAATGTGTGCTAAACCTGACCCTAACCTTGCTAAACCCTCACTCCACACCTTACCTTAAAAACAATTTCCTCTAACACTGTCACTAAGCAAGGTACACTCTGACATGCAAACGCACAATGCAAACATGAAATCTATCTACTTATCAAACCTAACCTTAACCCTAAAAATATACACCCTTGCAAAGAAACATACAACACCTAGGCGCTTAGCTATCCCTTACACTAACACAAGCATACACACTCTAACCCCCTTCCAATCCCGAACCACCTGTTTCAACAAGACAGATTTCAAGATATTCAGCATATGACTATCAACAATCTCAACCACCCCTAGCATTTGTTGATCAAAGCAATGCTCGATAAGATGCACAGGAGCCATATATATTATATATATATATATATATATATATATATATATATATATATATAGAGACAGATCCTTGTAGTGAGGTGTAAGTTTACCAGCCTTTAGGAGTAAGATGATTCCTAATCTTAAGGGTGAAAGCACTCATCTATTTACTATTTTTTTTCATTTTTCAGTAAAGAAGTATTGATTTCTAAACATGTTATAAGTGCTTGATTACTCTGAAGCCTAAACTGAGATTGGCAACAGTTTGTGTTTTTTATCTTGGTTTTAAGGAGTCAGTGCTCAAGAAGTACTGGTGTGTGTGTGAGTATATATATATATATATATATATATATATATATATATATATATATATATATATATATATATATATATATATATATATATCGTCGAGCAACACTTTAACGAAAGAGCTTTTATCGAAAAAGCACTTTCGTTAAAGCATGTGACAAAAAAAACCCCACTAAATTTACATTTTAGCAGGGGGGCTTCACCTCCCAGTGCCCCCCACACCACCCTACTTTAATATTCTCCCTCCGAGACCACACTACAGTGGGGAAAAGGGAAATTTACCTTACCCGCACCGTAGTACAGCCTCGGCAACAGTCATACTTACACGAAAGTGCTTCTTCGGTGAAAAGCACTTCGCGTAAGTATGCCCGGCCATTTGGATTTTGGTCATTTGCTCAGTCGAGCAAACGTCCTAGATCCTTATATATATATATATATATATATATATATATATATATACATACGTATATGGGTACACCTAAAATGACATAAACATAAGACTGATGGTCAAAAGACTGAAATTGAGAGATATCGAAACTGATAAAGACTGAAACACAAACTTAAAGTTATACTAGAGAGGGGTTTATGCCCTTTCCTCACTGCTGTGAGACATCAGAATTAGTTTATACAATCAGAAGGGGGTCTGGGAGATCTGCGATGCTAAAAGCATTTAAAAATATGACAAAGTCTAACCACACAAAAAAACAACTGAAAAATGTGACAAAGTTGAATAACATTTTTCAGTGTTTCTGCAAGAGGGCAGGCCCTGCTGCATCACCCATTATATACAGCTATCTATCTCTCTCTCTCTCTCTCTCTATATATATATATATATATATATATATATATATATATATATATATATGTGTGTGTGTGTGTGTGTGTATGTGTGTATACATACATGCATACATGTTTTTTTCAAGTTTAAGTAACTTGGCCAGGTTCGATAAAGAGCAAAACTGTAAATTTAGCATTTGATGAATATAACTGGCTAGATAAAATATATTTAAATCATTCTGACTTTTTTATCAGATTTCCCTACAATCATTATGTGATTTGATCTTGTTTATTTTAGCTTTCTTTTTTTTTTCTTTTCTTTCTCGATCTTAGATTTAGGGATCTTTTTATAATATAATGGCTTTCTGATTAGTATTCCCTGTAAAGCAGCTTTGAGTGACAATAAACCTTTAGGCTCTTGACACGTTAATATGTTTTCTGTTATGCCAAAATATCTTAATTTGGTTTTCTGTTAAAGATTTAACTCCAGGAATTAATAAAATATCTGAATCTCTCTCAGTTTAGAGGATGAAAAAAAATTTAATAGACAAGATTCGGCATAACTGATGAATGCTTTAACATATACAATCACATCACTAACATTGTCAATTAAAGTGCAGGAACCTGATAAATTTTACTTAACCAAGTTATTTAGATCCTATGAACATTTCTGGGGAGATCACATGGCTAATTAGTATCAGCCATTCCCCCAACAGACGCATTAGTATGAACTAGAAAAATGTATTAATTCTTATGGTAAAAAATCTAAACAGCCACGTCCAACAAGTTTTTTTTTAATAAAATTGAGTGTTTTTACTTGTGTTATTCAGAATTTACTCAGAATAATTAAAAATAGAGCCCTCAACTATTTAAATACAATATAACATAGTCACATGAGATTAGAACATTCACCTAATCTTACTGTGTTTGATCTTTATGACATTTAATAAAAAGTATGATATTCAACTCTGGTTTAATATCAGCTTCTTATAAATATTGCCAGTATAGTTCCCTATATGATAAATTATTACTCCAGTCTCCTCCTCTTATATTCCTATCACGTTTCCAAAATAAAAATGTAAACTTACTGAAATTTTTACACAATATACTACGCTTAGCCAGGGCATTAAGTTTATCTTTCTTCTTAATTGCAGATCCATGTTGATAGATGTATTTTATGGGCATTCTCAGTCTTTCTTACCTGTATAAAAAGCAAGGCATGATAAGCAACTGGCCATATAAATCATGCTGCTATATTGCAATTATAGTGCCCTCCACAAAAGTGTCCATTATTAATTACCAAAACTATAAATTTACCAGAATAAATAAATCTGCATTGCTGTTATAACCCACACCTAAATATTCTGACTAGATAATTAGTTACTATTTTTTTCATTAATTTCCAATCATTGTTTAATGTTAGTGCTTCAATTATCTATAAAATAGGACGTATACCTAATTAATTCATCATCCACTCTGTCAAATTAAAGATGTTCCGGTGTTGTCTATTTATATTTTTAATACTTGCATTGTCCACTGAATGTCCCAGGGACATAGCTTTATCATATTCATTCTTACTTTTACTCTTCTGATTATTAGTCCAAGGTTTTATTCAAACTTATACAGATGAATTGCTTTTTCTTTTAATTAATTTCTGCAATAATTTCATTAACCAGATTAATTAGATATTTTCTGTCAAGGAACACATGTTTAAGGACGTCCATTTCCTTGGCAAATATATTATCATCAGATATCAATCATGATATCTGGTATGAATAGAGGGCCTAAATGGAATTACCAAGTCAAATTATAAATTCAAGAAGAGTTCAACTTAAATTAGTTAAATGTGTATGGTTATGAGTATTCTGACCTTGTCTCTTTATAACACTTTTTAACATAGCATTCCAATTTTATACAATACACAAATCATAACTTTGAAATATCTAAATAAATGTAAATAAACAATATAATTTATAGGTTCATAGTTATAAACTAAGCTAATGACCAGCATGGCCTTTAGAAGCCTAACCATGCAATCCAACCCAATTGTGTCCCTATGTACCATGGGCATTTATTAGGAGTGGGGTATGTTAGTTTGAAAGTTTCTAGAGGTCATGTGGGGGTATGTTACTTTGGGCATTACTGTCTGCTTCTGTCTGTCAGAGACATGGGATCCAGACCTGCAGTGAATTTCCAATTTACCATCCATTGGTCAAAGTTATGCTTAAACAGGGTTACAGATGGTCTCGACTTCACATGGATGGGGAGCCTGTTCCAGAACATGGGTATCCTTTGAGACACATATCTGTCTCACCAACATGTCTTATTTATGTCATAAGCAAACTTTAAATCCTTGGATCTAGTGGTTATGATTCTTTTCATTTGTAGATATACAAAAGGTCCATCAGAGCTGGATCTGAGGATACCTTGTATATCAGGCATAGATCACCTCTCAGTAATTTGTAGGACACTGAGAATACATTTAGGGCTTTAAGGTGATCCATATAGGGCAATGTGTTTATACCCTGGATTCTCCTGGTAAGAAATATTTTGTGGCCGTTCCAGCTGTTGCATATGTCTGGTCAGGTACATGCTGAAGGGGGGCATTATACTCAATGAAGGGTGTGATAATGGCTGAATAAAATGACACTATGGCTTTCTTGGACCTGGATGCCATGCCCTTACTTGTAAGTTGGGCAACATGCAATGATTGCCTTACTACCGTTGCCACATGTTGGTCAAAGGACAGATTACTATCTATATATGTTTACAGATCCCTGACTACTGGGTCATCTCTTAGGGGTGTTGTATTGATGGAGTAGTTATCCTGTGTGGCATTGATTTTTAGTCCATGACTTTGGCACCAGTCATTTGTCTATGTTAGACTCTCTTGTAAGATGTTTGAGGCACCCAATTTGCAGACATCTGTGAACTTGGTCAGTCAAAGGCCCTTGTCATTAGCCTTTACCTTTGAGAAACAGTTGCTGAATAGGAGCAGTCCCAGCACACAGCCCTGTGGTACCTCGCTGGTGACCTGTCTGTTAGTGAAGGTGGCATCACCAATCCTGACTTCCTGGGTCCTGTCTGTGAGACAGCTGGCAATCCAGCAAGTTATGAAGGGATTTACACCCAGTTTGATGAGTTTTTCAACTCTACCTGAGTGGGGTATTGCATGGAATTCCTTAGCCAGGTTCAGGTAGGTGGTATGAACCAGTTTCCTCTCATCCGTTGCCTTGGTAACCTCCTGAAAGAAGTCCACCAGGATTAGTGGGCATGATCTTCCCTTGACAAAGCCAAACTGGGTTGGGTCCACTACCTGAAGGTTGCCTATGTCTTTGATGATAATTTCTATGACAATTCATTCCATGGTATTGCATATTAGACTAGTGAGCCTATAGTTTCTGGGGTAATTTGATGGTCCACTCTTGTGAAGTGGGATAACTGCTGCAGTCTTCCATTCTTGTGATACAAAGCCTTTTTTGAAGCTATAGTTGAAAAGTGACTCAAGTGGTCATGATAGATCATGTTTCCAGCTATTTATGAGGCATCTTGGGATAGTGTCAGGGCCCGTTGAGGTTCTGTTTTTGGCCTTAGCGAGTGCCACCCAGACCTGCTTCCTGTTAGCAGTTGAGGAGGGGGGTTATGCGAGTACGTATTTCATGGAGGGAGGTATGGGGCTGTGGGGAGTGTAGTTTGACCTGAATTTGTCAACCAACAGATTCACTATGTCATTCTGCTCAGTGAAGGTGGTACCATTGCCCACCCAATTTGGCACACTGATGTGAACTGCCTTTGAGGTTTCAGACATAGCTAAATTAAATGCTTATTACATGAAACATATTCATTAAACAATAAGAGTGATTGCTTTAGATAATGTCCTTTTTTAAATGCAGTAATAAAATCTTCCTCCTGGGTCTAATTCCATTTGCCCAATATCAGAATGACATAATTCTTTATTGATGCTACAAATCTGGAGTTCATTGTATCTGCACCTATACATTGTATGTAATATTTGAACTAGAAGAAGTCTCTGCAATCAATCAACTTTCACATATTTTAACAATAAAGCAGAAATACTTTCATAAAAATGCTCAAAAAGAGAGTTCAAAATATACCTAGTATCACAGAACAGCAAACAAAAGAGGCTCCATTAGAAAGCCAATAAAGTATTAAAAATATATTTTAACATTATTTAACTTATGTGATATTTGTTAAGCTTAGTCTATTGGTAATCCAATATGTCAATTTCCTGAACACTACCATATGAGCTCTAATACAAAATAAATGAAAGTTCACATTTAGATAGCATTTTAAGCTAATTATATTTCAAGACAAAATAATATAAGTCATGTGAGCTAGAAAAAAAATATGAGATAAGTATCCTAGATACATTACAAATAGATTGATAATATAAAAATCAGATAAAAAAGTAGCCGCAGTATCAGTACAAACATTTCTGAATACTTCCTTACAGAGATCTGGGTATCACAGGTTGACAGCAACTTCTCTTTTGACCACCACCTTGCCACTGTGGTCAGAAAGTCCTTCTATGTGGCACATCGCATTACTAAGGTTTTTGCATCCAGGAAGAAAAAGGTCATTGTCTCCCTCTACACTTCCCTCATTAGGCCAGTCATCGAATACAATGCCCCATTTGGCATGTACCTCACTAGACACCTGCAACAACTGGAGAGGCTGCAAAAGTACCTCACAAAGAGGATCCTGGGCCTTAAACACTTGTCCTATATGGGCAGACTCAAAAAACTCCAACTATTCTCTGTCTCATATCGCCTACTTAGAGGCGATCTCTGCTTGACTTACAAAGCCATGTCTAACCCAGCTCTGTTAGAAATGCTACATCTAAAGAAATCCCAAGCCCTCTGCACCACACGCTCCAGAGACCTCAACCTCATTACCACAATCAACAGAACAAGCTGGAGGGACAGGTTCATAACCCAGAGACTGCCCATGCTATAGAATAGACTTCCCATACATGTCAAACGGAGCGCCTCACTGGCCCTCTTCAAGAGAAATGGATGGGAAATAGAAAATTCACCCCTAGGATTACTCCAGTGGCTCTACTCGACAGAGGCACTGGGAACTAAGGTCAGATGGCATGATGCCAGGGTAATCCTATGGGCTAGGCTTGTAAAGGCTCCAGGGCCATTAGCCTAGTACACACCTATAAACCTATGAACCTATAAAGATCAGGTTTAAAGGTGCAAAATGACCTTTTATTTTTCACCATTACGCATGCAAAAACTTTTGTATACAAAAATAAAAGGTGGTTTTGCACCCATTTACAAGTAAGATGTTTTGCAAAATTGCTTCTCATCATAGAAGACTAAATGTAGTGAGCCGTGTTTATGACATTAATATTCATGGGCGGGTGGGGGGGCAAGTACATCACTCTGGGTTCCAACTCTAAATATACTGGAGTAGCATAGGGTAAGTAATTGTAAATTAGTTATGTAACTGACAGACTGTTAAATTAACAGTTTAGCAAAAAAATAATGATTAATGATTATTTTTTTTTTTGCCAAAGTGTTCATTTAGCAGTTTGGCAGTAACATAACTTATTTACAGTTACTAACCTATGCTAATCCCTCATAAGGAAGTGGAGCTTTGTTTAGTCCCAAAAGACATACAATGCAGTTTCATTACAAAAAAATAAAATATGCTAAACAATAAAAAATAAGCTGTATTCTAATATTTATTTTACCATTTGTCAAAAATATTACACAAAAAATGAATTTTAATCAATAAACAGAGTGTGTCCTTACCAACACCTTAATAGAGAATGCTAGCAACTCCAAAGTCAGAAAATTTGATTCTGAAACAAAAGACTTTGAAGGTGATTCAATGTTTAAAAAGTATATCTGACATACTTATGATCCTTACTATCAATGATAATTGTCCAATGCATGCTGGTCATTTAGTATAACAGACAAAATCTCTGTTTCAGAAATATGGTAAAGATGTATGGAGACACATCACATTAGTGGCTAATTATCATTTCTCTTTATTGAAAACTGAGCTGTCAGATCTGGCTATGCTAGTTTTCTCCCTTCCTCCCCATGTATCATGGCAGCAGAGACTCATTGCTGCACACACACACACACACACACACACACACACACACACACACACACACACACACACACACACACACACACACACACACACACACACACACACACACACACACACACACACACACACACACACACACACACACACAACTTTATTCAGCTGCATTCATGCTCCTATAGACATACACACTCATGTCCACACCTGTTCACATACACACATAAAAACACACACACACACACACACACACACACACACACACACACACACACACACACACACACACACACACATGGCTCATCTGTAATTACCTCTGCAGTGAATAATACTGTAGAAGTACATGGATGATTGCAATCAAAAGACAGCATTCACTTTTTCCTGCTATAGTAAAATTTTACTTGACTGAACAATATGGGACCGGTGAACATTTCTAGGGGAGATCATGTGGCTAATTAGCATCAGCCCTGGCTAATTAGCATCAGCCCTGACAGAAGCATTAGTGTGTGGCTTCACCCTCAAGCCTGCTCTCCACGCTGCAGCCTCACAAGGGGAAAATAATGTTGGTACTGTGGCCTCGAATCAGAAAGTCTTACTGCAATGTGGAAAACTTCTGAAGTAAGGCTTCTTTCTGCATCATTGTAAAATTTTTCTGAATCCCAGGGTAAGTTGTATTTAAACTTAAGTTACTACAACTTAAGCATTATATAATGTGCACACTAAAATTGAAAATAAGACACTTGCAATAACTGTAGGAACACTGACTGGAAATGAAAGCAGTAACCTTTGGAAGCTCTAAAGGCACCATTTAATACATCCAAGCTAACACAAATAAAGATACATCTAAAAGAGGAAAAACAAGTATATCACAATGATTCATCCCACAGCATTCCAGTTCAGGCCATCCACCATAAAGCAATAACTTATACCCAAATGTATGAGATAAAACACAAAAATGGTGGAAGTACTGGACAGCATATTAAACACTCTAAGCGTTATCTTTGTCAGATCAGAAATGAGCACTATAAAAAAGTAACATTGTTTTTTAAACTAATAACCAAAAGGAGTACGGCTGGTATAAAAAACAATAAACAACACAAAACCAGTCACCAAGTGCAGCGGACCACAGCTGTGTTCAAGATGTAACCCAAGAAACTGCCACAACACGTTTCCTGTAAGCAATAAACTGGGAACGATACCTCCAGTTTCAATGGTGAAAACATGTTGTGGCAGTTTTCTACATTAAAATTTGATTTCAACTGGAGGTTTCGTTCCCAGTTTATTGCTCACAGGAAACGTGTCGTGGCAGTTTCTTGGGTTACATCTTGAACACAGCTGTGGTCTGCTGCACTTGGTGACTGGTTTTGTGTTGTTTATTGTTTTTTAAAAGTAAAAAAAACCTTCTTCTTCTTCTTCTTTTGAGTTTTCCGGTTAGTAGTCACCACAGCGGATCATCTGTCCGCTCATGATTGGCAGTGGAGTTTTACAGTGTCGAGTTGCAAGCCCAGAGCCCAACCTTCCACAGAAGGCACACACATGCACACACTCACACCTAGGGCCAATTTAGAGTGTCCAATCCACCTACTGCATGTCTTTGGGATGTGGGAGGAAACCGGAGCACCCGTAGGAAACCCAAGTGACCACAGGGAAGACATGCAGACTCCGCACAGAAGGCACCCCAGCCGAGAATCGAACCGGAGAACCTCTTGCTGTGAGGCAGGATCTATAGTCCATTCCAGTGTTTTAATGTTTGAACTAAAAACAGAAAATGAATGCTGAGAACAAAACAAGCACCTTTCATTTAAAGAAGCATTGAAATTCACAATGACCCACTGTAAAGTATATTTATTTTACTTATTTATTACCTTTGTTTACTGGAATGGTCCAACTAGGTAGACAAGCTGCCCCTTTTCAACAGAGGCCCAGAGAGGAAAGCTCTACAATAAAATGAATAAAACAATAAAAGGAATAGTGAATACATGTTAGACAGTAAGTATAAATAAACTTTAGGTCACTATAAGTTAGCCACAGTTTGATAAAGATTTTTACACCTGATTTAGAAATAGTATGCAGTAGAATAAACATATCTTACAGTGTTACATCTAAGGAAAAGAAAATTAAACAGATTATTTATGATTGACATACTGCAATTTATTACAAAGATTTATGGCAGAACAGTTTTTTTAAATTGCGAAGCTGACAATAAGCACTGGAGGTTTTTTGAAGCACACAGAGCAGAAGGCCAAATTATGGTTATACCAAGAGGATATAAGAGCCATTTAATGAGTACAGAGGATATAAAAAGAGGGTATAGAGGCCCGGGAAAGAGGTTGAGAGAGAGGTAGTGTTTAGGAGAGGTGTAAGAGCATAGCCAAGTATTTTAGGTGATTCCTTTAGTGTAGTTTGAAGTAGTTTGAAGACTTGTTCTAAGAGAGGGAGAAGTATGGAATTCTAGATTTTTGAAAGACAGAAATACAAGGAGTTTCCAGCAGTATTATTTGATTTATTTATAATAAGCAACATTTTACCAGTAGATCATAGTGTTCTTTTGGGACTGCAGAGCTGGAGAATATTGTTTAGACTTTGGCATTTGTCTGGGTCATATACGAATTTATGTGTCTTGAATAGCAGTGAGCAGTTAAATAGTGCCTTAATTCCAGGCACTTTAGTGTGTGGCGGTAATGCATGTCATTAATGAAGATATTGAAAAAGTAGTGGCTCTACCATAGAACGTTGAAGGACCACCACAGTTACTGAGAGAAAAAGATGCTGTTTTAGCATTTTACAGCTTGTTATCTGTTTGGGAGGTAACTGTTAAACCAGGATAGTGATAGTTTATTAAAGCCTGGAAAAAGACATATTGCATAGTAATTTTTGGTGTGATAGTGTGGAAGGCTTTGGACAATCAAGAAATAGAGACGATAAAAGGTTATTGTTGTTTCTTCTTTGATATACTGCCATTACAAAGCTTAGTAGTGCAGTTGTGATGTGGAAATAAACCATTCTGCTTATTGGAATGCAGTGATCTTTCAGTAATGTACTTAAGAACCTGTGATTGGACACACGTTGCAAATATTTTACTTTGGTGCGATAGGATGGCTATAAGGCTATAATTGGAAAAGTCAGTGGAATTTCCATCCTTATATAGGAGAAGTATGTAGGATTTTTTTCCACAGAGTGGGAACATAGTTTTCCTTGATAGAACAGTTTATTAATATGGACACAGGGCAGGCCAGAGCATCTGTAGCTATTTTGATGTACTTAGCTAGTGAGATATCTGGGGCTAGGGTGGTGGGTTTCAAGGTTTTAAACAGTTTTCTGATAATGGAGGTTGGGATGGGGTGAAATTTGAGAACTTCGAAAAAGAGCTGTAGCGTCTGGAGGTGTTATACTAATTGTTGAAGACTGTGGGTTTAAGAAAGATGAAACAACAGAATTTACAAAGAGTGAGTTAAGTTGGTTAGCAATGGAATCTTTCAGACCAGTGCATCTGTTTTGGGGCTAGGCTGGGTTGTGTGAGCTGGATGGAGGAATTTGTTGATGGTGGACCAAAATCATACCTTTCAACCTCTTAGTGAAAAAAATCTGGGCAAAGCCTGGCAGAATGGGGGTACAAACACCCAAAAATAGGGACAGATTTTAAATACTGCTCTTATAAACTTAGAAAGTTGCTAGAATAACAGGATTAGTCTTAGCATGCATTTTTCTGATGGGTATGAAGTCTGAAACACAAATGTATATCATTATTTAGTGACTTCAGTCCTCAGAGCATCCCAGTAATTTGCCAGAACATCATACATTTTATGATGAACAGACCAAAAATATGAGGCAAATATCTAGATATTCTGCAAAAAGCTGGACAGTTGAGAGGCATGACAGAATATCTTAAGGTTTTCCTGGTTTATTGCAGTAATTTTTTTTTTGTCTGCCTGGATTTTGGTTTCAGTAGTATTTCAAAGCTGATTGCATTTTTTGTTGGCATTAGTATTTGATTTTTTTAACAAGTTCTCCGTGCTTTCTCAGGGTCTAGTTGACATAATCAAATCACTTTTCCATGAAAATCTTTTCATCAAGACAAAAAGCATAAATGGCATGTTCAATTAAGTGAATGGTAAAATCAGTGAATGTTTACACAGGGAATAGAAACAGTTGGCCACCATTAGGACAATTGCCCTTTTCTCCACTGTAGTGCGATCTCGGAGTTGATATATATAGTTAGGGGTGGTGTGGGAGGGAGTGCAGCCTCCCACCTGGGTCAGTTTGACATACTGCAGTGTGTGTGCGAACATGGAATGTTGGCCAGCTGCTTCTTTTGCCTGTGTAATAATTCTCAGATGTGAACCCTCACTTAACTGAACATTCGCTCTTTTTGTCTCGACGAAAAGAATTTCGCAAAAGTGTGGTTTGATTATCTGAAGTAGATCACCGTTCTTGCTGTTTTTCATGAGATGTTTGGCTTCCTTTGTTAGCGAGAGAGCCAGGTTTGATTTAATTCTTTTGGCCATTATGGGTGCAGCCTCATTTAGTATTTTTCTAAATTTTACATTCAATAATGCTACTGCTTTGTCTAAGTTAATTGTGCTTAACACTCCCTAGTTTGTTTATAATGAAAGTGTCTTTGCTGAAGGTGGAAAGATAGTGAGCAGGGTTATAGTGATGTTGTTTTTGGTTATGAATGTGCTCTCTTATTGCAAGAAAAGGCAGGTGGTCACTAAGGGTCAGAAATAGCACTGGCATAGCTTATTTTTTTTCTGGTTTATTTGTAAGGATCCAATCTAAGATGGAATTCCTGTTGGTAGATTTGCTGTATTTGCTAGGACTAGAGATTAGTTAGTTAAACTCATATAAGTTTATGGCATGTGCAGGGTTTTCATTATCTATGGTTTGCCAATGAAAATTTGTCAGCTAATATGGTTTCTTGAGGGATATTGGTTGACATCTAGGAGAGAGAATTTTCAGCAGTATTCATATTATTACTAGATGGTATGTAAACCCTATTATGTATAGGATCTTACGGGTTTTAATTTTGAGAGATGATATAAGTATTTCTGCATTATGGCATGGGGAGGGTTTTGGGGGTGTAGGGAGATACTTTATTTTTGTAGATGATAGCCATCCCTCCTCCTTTTTTATGACTCCTTTCTAGCCTTAGAATGTTGAATCCAGGTGGTAAGATTTCATTATTCTTTATATTTTGCATGAGTGAGGATTCAGTAATGACTAGTATGTCTAGCTTGCAAAATGCTATCTAGAATGATGTCGTGTCTTTCGGCTTTTTCCCGGTTAGGGGTCGCCACAGCGGAACTCTGGTCTGCTAATGATTGGCAGTATATTTTTACGTGCCGAGTTGCCAGCTCTGACGCACAACCTTCAACGAAGGTACGCCCATTCACACATGTCTCCACACAGAAGACACTCTAGCTGAGAATCGAACAGGACAACGTCTTACTGTGAGGCGACAATGCTACCACAGCACCACCAATTCTGTCAATTTGCTAAGAAGACTTCTGAGGTTAATTGAATACAGGTGAAGGCCAGAGAGCTGCTTTAGTAGCAGTTCTTAAGTAGCATTATTTTGGAGTTTAGTGGAATTGCTGTATTTAAAATAGTTGTTTGAGCCTGGATCAGGGTAGTTATTGCTAAAAGATTTTAGATACAGTTAAAAGAAAGTATAGAAGTAGGGTTGCTTCTATTTCAGCTTGTGTTTCATAGCATGTTTGTGCAGGAAGGAGTTGCAGTATAGGCACCTATTCTTAAAAAAATTACATTTGATGTGTTGTAAAGAGTGGGGACTATAGGGAAGTTTTAGTGGATGTTAATTGGGAGTGAGGGAGCAGTGTGGTATCTACTGAGATGGCTGTTGGGTAGGCTTTGATGGTAGAATGTAAGATGGACTAAGTATACAAGAGGAAGAAGTATGAGTGAGGGAACAGTATATCTGCAAGAAGTGTTATAACTGAGTAGTTAGAGAGAATGGTTGAGTTTGTGCTTGTATGTAATCAGTAACAGATTAACACCAGTAGGGGATGTATGGTGACTCTGTTGTCTAGAGTGACACATTATGAAGGAGAGTAAAAGGAGTCTGACTCATCTGGGTTACCTCAGTACTAATGACTGCTGGTACTTCAATTTTTACTTGCATCAAGTATGACAATGTGTCCTCTATCAGCAAGTGTACAATGGAGTCCTTGTAGTCTAGTGCCTAGGGTTCGGTGCTTTCACTGCCATGGTCCAGTTAGATTCTTTGTAAGGGACAATTAAGTGCATTTTTATGTGCGGCTTAATGGCCACTGGTTAAGATTTGTACTTTACAGCTCCAGGGTCTTGGTTCAGTCCTGTAAAACAAATGTTTTGGGTTTGGTCTGTGTGTCTCAGAAGAACAGGGGATTTAAAAACACTTATGTTAGTAAGGGACCAGTATATGAGGAGGCTTCACAGATGGTTTAGAATGTTCCTTCAAGTTTCTCAAATGGTAAGAAGGCCAGGTGGATACTGCTGACATTGTGGTTTGTCCCGGGCAGGAAATTCTGGGAGTGCCCAGATGTTCATTGCATTTATCAAGTGTGCATTTTAGAATAACAAGCAATCTTTGGCAAGCAAATACCTGTTAGTTGTCATTTTGCATTTTTGGGTACTGGTATGGGAGATTTGGAGGACGAAAAAATTATATTGTTATGTTTGCATGGATGGGCTTGGAGTTTAATAGCTAAAGGGGAGAAGGGGACTATTGTCTGGATTCAAGAGTATATTGTTCCCCATAATATCAAGAGTTTTTAATCATTTCTTTCAAGCACAGAGTGATAGGGTGGCCATGGATAAAATTAAAAGTATATAGTTACTATTGGATTGATTATTAGTGTTAATTTATATTGGCTAGCTGAAAGTTGAATTTCCCGTAGAGAGAACTACATTTTGGAGTGGAGAAAATTATGCATGGATGAGTTTAATGTTATGTGTGATTTTTTATTAGTGCTGGGTTCGACAGAGTTTCCATGTTAGAAGCATTATTACTACTGCCTTATTTTATTCATAGATATACTTCTACTTTTAGATTGATAGAAAATAATGCTTGGATGTTCAGTCTTTGCTGTTTATGTCTGTGGATTTTCTTGGTTAACATATGTTATGGTTGTTTAAAGTTATTAATAAATAAAATGTTTTGGGTGTTAACATAGGCAGAATTTCTTTCTCAAAGTCGCAAACATCACAGGTGCACACATTCAGAAAGTGGTTATTCTTAGATTGGGGTATAGGTATTCTTTATGAAAGTAACTGAAAGTAACTGACAGCTGTCATTAGTTGGCCATCATTAAACTACCACAGCAATGATGTGTGTGTGTGTGTGTGTGTGTGTGTGTGTGTGTGTGTGTGTGTGTGTGTGTGTGTGTGTGTGTGTGTGTGTGTGTGTGTGTGTGTGTGACCTGGGTTACTGTATTATATGAGTATGAGCATACTTGTAGCAATTGTGTGGGGGAGGGGGACTGTGCTGCTGCTATGCATAGGTTGTTACAGAAATTCTAATGTATTCAGGTCAGACAGCACATTGTTCAATTCAGAGACATGATAGTGGCTTTATTTTATTTATTTATTTGCAGTTGGTTTACCAGGATAGACCATTGGGCCAAGATGAACCCGTTTTCAATGGAGTCCTGGGGAGAAAAGCTTCAGAAACAGGGTTACATAATTTTTAGATATGTATTACAATGTTTACAAAATTATACGGTTAGAGCATCATACTGGTGATGAACATTACAGATGATACAAACTAGAAAAAGGGAGATCCATATTACTATATTTACAAATTTATACAGTTAGAGTATAACATTCAGGTGACATTACAAATGAAACAGACTAGAAAATGAACATTTCAATAGGGATACTGAGAAGCCATTGTTGACTTGTTAACAAGGTATTTGTCTGCTGCTTTACCACGTCTCTCATCCAGTGATTCTGCATTGTGCTAATTGACCAACATGTGTTGGGCAGCTAGAGCAGTTGAAGAGGATCTCTTTGAATCCCAGCCCTATTCTTTCACATCAACATTTCTAAGATTATGAAGAAATGTTTGAGTGGGCAGCAATACATTTAATCTTTTAAAGTATATTCAACAGATCTTCACAAATACTAATTAACTCCATAAATTGTTAGCAAAACTATTATTTAATATAATAGAACGTTCTCACATAACAAAATATGTAATACAAGTAGAAAATCATGCAATATCATTTCACCAGAAAGAAAATGCAAAATCATAATTATAAAGAAAAATTGTTTTAATTCTTATGACTTTAGTGTGACTAGTGTATAGCTTTTATCTCCTTTCTGGAAATCTGTTCTTAAATTAGTTTCCATTTGGCAAATGCAAAGTCTGAGTGTACCCTCTTAAATGTAATTGTCAGCACTAACAGCAAACGGCTAAGTTTGAGAAATAGCACCTTCCAAGGTAAGTAGTGTCAGTGGCTCACCAGGTAGCTCCCGTTCCTTCACTGCTGCAAGGTCAGTAGGGTGTGGGGGTCTCACATATTACCTCCAAACATCAGATGCATGCACATTCAGAAAGTGCTGACAGCCAAGGGTGTTAAGACAAGAAAAGACTACTGCATGAAAATGTCTTATTATTGATTTGTATTGCTCAGTTGTTTCAAAGTGTTTTTTTCCTTGAAATTGTAAAAGTTTCAGTTTACAGCAGAAAACAAATCTTAATTTTCTTTTTATGAAACAAATGAGATTAACTGTATATGAAATGTGGGCAGAACTGCATACTAGCCATTTTGTTTAAGGTACAAAAAAACAGCTGATGGTTTTCTTTTGAAAGGTGCCAAAGTGACAGTGAGCTACCACCAATGTGGCCATCACCATCACACTGAACACCACACTCACTACAGCTGTCACATTGTGACCATTCCAAATATGTCACATTGTAAAAATTAGCAGGGTAGCATCACCACAAGGCAAGTCTCACTCATGTAATTTGCAATGGAGCATGCAGACCTTTGTCAGTGCACCTCAGCCTGCTGCAACAAGCAATACAAAGGGGAATGGAAGGGATGAGGACTGCACTCAATGAAATGTGTGTGCAGCATAATATACAGTGGTGCATGTAACATAATTGCAAGTGAGAATCAGACACTATGCACTGTAAGTTGTGAGTTATTGATATTACAGTCAATGCCTCTAAGAAAAAAACTCAGCAACCCAACAAACACTGTCCAACAAATTATGTTGTATCAGAATGAACTCCCCATAACAAGACTATCACTGCATCTCCATTGAAAAAAGTTAAATAGATGCCAACAAAACAAAGGGACAGCCTCTTGCTAGGCTCAATAATCTTTAAAATCCTACATCTAAACATTCCCATATGCAATTCCAATTCCTTAAAACTCATTCTTGTAAACACATCCTATAGCCTCTGAAGCCAGTTCTTCCCAGAGTCATCATTCCAAACCTCCAAAGCTTTTCTCTTGTAGCCCCAAAGCAACTGTACGAATTCCCCAACAACCTAAAGGATATTCCCACATATTGCAGTTTCAAACCAGAGTTAAAATCTTACCTGATGAAATACAGCAAGTACAGCTAGGTTATAACAAGTAGTACACATTTTTCTGAGTTGCATTTTTCCATAGGCAGGCTCTTACTTCAGATTAGGAATGAAGGCACTAAATCAGCTAACTTTCAAAGGTTTGTGAGATAATGTTTATCTCAGGCAACATAAGAAATGCCTCATCCTGGAGTTGCCACCTTTATCAGATGTCTAATTTGGGACACTAATAGCTCTGGTCAAATATATGACATCCATCACAGTGCTGTGGCCAAGATTCCACTACAACAGCATTCCCTCTGAGGTAGAGTGCACAAGACTTGCTGGACAGGCCAAATAATACTTTTTCTTGGAAAGAATAATTGAAATAAGTGTGGTCTGTGGTGTAGTTGTAGAGGTTTTGTGCTGCATTTTAGAATATTATTCCAATGTATGAGTCCAATGTATTTGGCATGCTCCATCAATGGACTCCAGGTGACTATTTCAGTTTAATGGTCATATTCTAGAATAATGTATGTTACATTTGCAATATGAATGTGCACAACAGGCAGCAAAACTGAAATATGAATGTACACAATATGCAGCAAAACAGACAACCAGGTTTGCCCCAGATGTAAATAATACCTTTCAACAGCAGTAGTAGCAAATGGTAACGCAGCACATGGGAGATTTCATTCATTCACTGTTCCTCAAACCACGCAGCATTCATAAAAAGTGAAGCATTTTCCTAACTTAGCCATGTTTATTAAAGAGGAAAGTCAATCACTTAACTGACAGATTTTTCTATAGGCTCAAATAAGGATTAATCACAATTATTATTTTATTTTTGTTTGTTTTATTTATAATGTTCATATTTATTTATTTATTTATTTATTTGCTTAATGATTTCATAAAACAGTATGCTCCAATGCAGTATAAAGCAGATATTTCTCAAACAAACTGACTTGGGCAGCAAAAAACATGAATAACAGCATGTGACTCTGGAACAGTAAAAGTCTAATATTTAACTAAAGACTACCACACTTAATCTATTTCCCATGACTTTGTCTTTCCCCCCATACTGCCCATCCTTTACTCCTCATCATTATCTGTCTTCCTATCCTATCACCTGGAAATTAGTTTTTTTCTCTAATGTCTCCTTTACAACTCTCCTGAACTACTTCCAATACATCTTATCTTATCTATTATACCTGCTTCTTCTTAACAAATCTTTCACTATAATATTTGCTTATACCTCATAGAATATCTATCAAATTAACCACCCTATCGAACCTCTGTATAATATTCTTTTATATTTCATACAAAATCTATTCCACATTTACCTTCATCTCTTCAATAATCCCTTACTTCTACTACACTCTCTATTCAGTCATACTCTCTTCCCTATGTCTTACTATCATGACTTAACTTTTACCCTTAAACACACAAAGCAAAACTTCTACTTTTTATGTAATCCAAAAACAGGAACAACTGGAGACAAAATCCATGAGCCTACAAACAAATAAACTCCAGTTAAAGCAGCGAGTCCCAATAAAGGCAATCTCAAACCAATGAAGCACAGGAGCCCAAATTGATATTTCAAAGGTTTATTCAAAAGAAAACAGATAGTAGATTGAGTGTTTTCGTATCCCTAAAAACAGGAAACTTCATCAGAATCTAAATGCATCATTTCCTGCTGGGTTTAAATATTCCGTCCTTTACACACAATGGATTAGATGATACTGCCTCATGAGTAAAACATATACATTGTAAAAATATATAAAATGATAACATTATAAATCTTCTTACTTATTGTTCCTAAAGCTATGTTGCTAATATTAAAAGCTTTTTATATAACAGTTCCCCATATCTTTATGTATAAAAAAGCAACATACTTTTTATGTCTTTTGTATAAAGTAATATGCTCTGCCAGTAATGTACAATTCTAAACTAGAATTTTGACTGAACTGTTTACAAGCTGGTGCAAATGTTATCTAGCCACATGATAAACAGTATTATGTCTAGAAATATATGTATGCTTAGGTATAACTGTAAAAGCTATTAATGCCTGTACCTGTTACTAGTAACACATGTAATGTTTAGTTATAACTGTAAAATCTTTTATGTTTGTATGTGTTTTTGGGAGCTTTTCTCCCCAGGCCTCCACTGAAAATGGGTTCTTGACCAAGTCGGACTTTCCTGGTCACCAAATGTCAATAAATTATGTTTGTGTATGTGTGCTGCAGTCTCCTTACTTTAAGTCTGTTTTTAAGAGATAAAAGCACTTATCTTGATTCATTTTTAATTTATTAAAGTGTGGATTATTACTTGGCTAGTGTCAATTTTCTCTTGCTTGAGTCAGTTTATTTAAGAAGCTTGATGATTTCAATAAATTTAGGATTGATTAGCAAAATACTTCCATGTAGGCAGCTTGTAGTTGACAATATAGTCGGTTGACTTTTACCTTCTGTGTCATCCCTGTGGGCATTCTGACATTTCCATTTAATCAGACTTTTTGTTTACTGAGAAGATATAATTTGGTTTAAGTCACTTATAAAATAGTTGTCATATATAGCCAAAACCTTGGATGTGGTAGTGGGACAACATACAATTCACTAATTGAATGTTTCTGTGTTATGATACAAATAACTCTAGCAGAACTATGCCATTTAAACATGTCAGTCTGAGTGGCCAAGATGGCTAACTGACAGCAGCAACTAGTGAAAGCTCTGTGACTGAAAACTTTTCTCTGGCAGAAAGTCTAATCAAAAAATTAAAATTCTGAGATACTTGTTAACTAATTTTATTCACTAATAGTCAGGGAAAAGATTTATAGCTTCAGGTTCTTCAAAAGCTGTATTTTTCTGTCAGAATTTCAACTGCTTGGTTAAGAGAGAAGAAACTGCAACATGAGTCACTCGAGAAATGGTACTCAGGATTGTTGTGTTAAAAATGGCACATAAGCACTAATATCTAGTACGCTGGATGTATTACTCAAAATGGACAAACTGGATACCAATCTAAAAAGTTTCAAAGAAGAGACCAAAAAGAAGATGGAACATTTAAAAATCCATATGAAATAAAGTACAGAGATCAGAAGTATGGAAGAAACTTTAAATGATCATGAAGGAAGAATAACTGAAGGTGAGTGTCAGACTGAATTTTTTTTTTAAAACAGAGTAACTGGCTTATAGAAAAACTCAATGATTTAAAAAATAGACTAAGACAAAATAACATTAGAATTGATGGTTTACCTGAAAAGTATGAGGGAGACAATATAAGAAACTTCTTAACTACCTGGCTGCATAAAAAAGTAAATCTACCTGAAACTTATCTTTTGGAATTAAAAAGGCACATAGATCCCTGACAGCACCTTTGAAGAAGGAAAACACACCGCCACATTCAATTATAGTTAAGTTCATGTCTAGCATAGAAAAATATCAAATAATAACAACATCATGGTCCAGCCCATCTATTAAAATAGGTGAACATGTAGTAAGATTTGACTATTTATTCCAGTAAAGTAATGAGCAACAGAAAATCCTGTTTACCACTGATCAAGGAGCTTAAAAAGAACAATATTAAAGCCACATTGGTGTTTCCTGCAAAGATCAAATTATTTCTTTCTGAAGAAGCCAAAATATTTAACAGACCGGAGAAGGCATCCACTTTTGTTAACAGAAATAAAATCCTTAATAATACTGAAAAAATGGAGTGGAACATTTTATACCTGAAGAGACAGAATGAGCTGAATTCAAGGAAAACTGCTTCGGAAATTAAAAAGCCTAAAAACAAGTGACTTTTATTTTCTGATCGCAGGACTTTTATTTTCTGAAACAATGGATTTGCCCTTTAAGTAAGGTTTGACTGGACTTTAAGCTTCAAAACATATGTAAGTATGTATTCATATTTCAAGCTAAAACATTTTTCATGATGCGAAATATAAATGGCTAGATTTACTGTTTTACTTTATTTACAGTGACTTAATATATTTAATTTAACTAAACTTATGAGTGTATTTCTAAATGTAAAACAAATACATTCTGTAAGAGAATGTCATTAAATTATAAGGAATAGAACTGGTAACTTTAAAACTATATAAGTTAAGAATTTTATTTGTTTAATTTTCCTTAGTATGCATTGCTGGGGTAACTAAATGCTAGATATAAATAATATGCAAATTAGAAGTGTTAAAGTGCTTGTGATTTTGTTTTCTTTGTCACTGTGTAATACATTCCCTTCAGAGGTCATTTATAAAGCATGTAACACTTAGAGAAAACTTGAGAATGAAAGAATGTTCCATTTCTTCAGAATGCTAGATTCTTCTCTCCTTGAGCTGCCCTGAAGAAAATGTTGGTCAGATGTCATCACTGATGTCTGTGAAAAAAGAAAAGAACTTTATTTTTCTTTCTGTTTTTTTTTTATCAAAGTATATATGTGAGAAATCTACTCAAAATAGCATCTTTTTTCTTTCTTGAAGTGAAGAATTGGTAAGACAAAAGCTATAGTAATGTATTATACTGAGATGCTCTTAACATAATTTGCTTACATTCTGCGTGTTAATAGCTTATACTGTAGTGTTATTTTACTCTAATTATACATACTAACTGAACATATTAATTGGAAGAAGTAAAGTTAGATGTTTGTTAATGATTAGAACAGCTTAAAAGAACTAAGAGGAATTAGAAAATTACAGAGGAAATTAACAGCTGCTGTGTGCTGTAAGTTGCCATTTTCACATGCTGTAGTCAAATTATGATATCGGTATGTGAATCTTAGATCAGATTAGCAGTTCACAATGGCTGAAAGCACACATTCAAATTAAACAAGCAGGAATTGTTTAATATATTGTCAAGATTGCTTGCAATACTAGAATTAATAAGAAGAGTAAACATCTTATGAATAATATACAAATTCACAAGGAATGAAATATTTAAATATGCAAGATTAATAAAAGAGCAGTATCAGTAAGTTAAGAAATGTGTATACATACTATAATCTTTAATAGAGAGCTGATGATTAAACAACTCGATAGGAGATTTTAGAAATACAAGATATGTAGAATAAGGTAGAATACTAGTAGGAAAATAAGACAGAAAAATATATTTAAATAGTAAAATGCTTTTAAGAAAGATGCCTATTACATATATCTGCACATGGCAGAAATGTGAATGTACAAGATCTCATATAATTTACATAGAAAATCATACGAAAATATTTGAAAATAATATGAAAGCTGAAATTTGAAGCTTGGGCATGTGAACTTTGGAGATTTTTACATGTAAGTTATTAGATTCACTAAGACTACCTAAAATAACCCATTACATAAGTCAAAGCTAAAATTTGAATATTTTATTGCTGAATTAGTACATCAATTTTGATAGAAAGTAAAGTGTTTTTTTTCAAAATATTTGAAGCTGGAAAGGACAAATGGAATTTCAGCTGAACACACTGTAACTTTTGAATACAATATAGACTGCAAATATATGTTTTACTCTATAGAAATAGCAAGATGTTCTCTGAGCTCAGGAATGTACATAGTTTTATGAAGTAGTTTAATAAGCTAAAGATTTTTGAATATTTTGATATTTGCCATGTTAAGAGTATTACACAATTTTGAGATGGAGACACTTGCACTATAAAAATTAATTCAGAGCTTTTGTTACATCTATAAAATATGTGTGTGTCTTTTAGCATGATAAAGTAATTTACCTTTTTTATTTACCTTTACTATTATAGTTTAGTATGATAAGATTACCTGTCACCTGCAAGTTTACAGATGTCTCTATCTCTTCATGTTCCACTCCATTATACTTATTTATTTAGAAATCTAGTTATAATAATGTTGAATAAGTGAATAATTTAGGAATATTTCATGGATAATGTATACTACTATTACATAAATAGGTATACAATATAATATCTGTTGGATTATTTAACATTTGTGATTAATAGAAGATGATTATTAAACTTTTCTGTGGTAATGGGGGAATAGTTTTAAATAGCAAAATATCTAACTAAATTAATAGCTGCCTATTTGTTACATATATACATTATTATATTGATTATTTGTAAGAAACAGTAGCTTTTGGCTACTTTTTTGAAGAATTTTTAGGTGTTGGTAGGTAGAGCAATAGTATATTAATCTATCTATTCAATAAGCAAACTAGGAACTTTAGTAGCCATTGTAGGTTGTGTTTTATTAGCAATATATACAGTTATAGTTGTACATTTGTCTTTGCTTTGGTTATTTATGTGTTTTAGCAGTTTAGTTTGTAGAAAGGAAGAATTCAAAAAAATGTGAAATGTTAAGATAGTGTCGAGGAATGCATTAGAGTGTTATATATAACTAAATTAATATGATGGATAAATGTGTCATATGTTTTAAAAATATTTTTTAAATAGTGTGGTTAGTTTTAATCTGTTCTTATCTGTTAATATAAATGGATTAAATAATGGCAACAAAAGGAAATCATTAAAGAGATATCTAAAATTAAATAAAGGAAACATTTTGCTGATAGATAAAGATATACAATATTTAAATAACTTAGGCTATGAACTGTTATCATCTGCTTTTTTTAACAAAAAGAGGACAGGAACTGTTATACTTTGGAGAAATCTACTGTGATGCCTAAGATCATGGAATACATTAATGATCCCAAAGGAATGTATAGATTTGTAATAATTAAATATACTGACAAACTCTATACACTACCTAATTTTTACTGAATCCCTGGAACAGGTTTAAGAGTGGCTAAAGATCTCTTAGACTTACTACAAAGTCATTAGAAGGATAGTTTAATTTTAGCAGGGCACAGGATTTTAACTGAATGTCTAGTATAGAGGATATGAGTGAACAGAAGAAAGCTAAAATACTGCCATCACCTAAAGCACTAAAGTGATGGATTAGTAATAATTTAGTTGATTTACTAGTAAAAGCAGAAGATAAGTCATTATTCTTCAGTCATTATTATTATGTGTATGGGACGTAAACTCGAATTGATAGGATTTATGCCTCTATAGATTTAGTTAATAAAGTGAATTATTTTAAAACTATTCCTTGTCCTTTATCTTATCATAATGCACTAAGTATTAATAAAATAATGGATATAAGGAAATTTCAGATTATTTACAGAATCTCATTATATATGATGAAATGAAAATAATTTAAGAGTTATCTTAAGGAACAAATCAATACTTTTTTGATCTTTGAATGATAATGATCACGTTAGTAAAGTCATATTATGGGACTCTTTAAAAATGCATATTAAAGATAGAATGGGAAGATGGGCTAGTAATAAAATGAAAAAGTGGGATAAAGAGTTGCTAGAAATACAAGTTGAAATACACAAAGAGAGGTCTGAATGACAAACAAAGAAATTAGATAAAACTGAAGTCATTAAAAAATTAATGACAAAATATCAAACAGTTTTAAGCACAAAATGGAGATAGCTCTAGAAAAAATGCAATTGCATAGTTAATGTGATGACTTCAAAAAATCTACACAGATTAGTTAAAAGAAGTAAGATGTTAAGTAACAAGACACACATCAATAATATCTCAAGTCTTCACACTAATAAGCTTACTTCAGACATAGAGGAAATGCTTATTATTAAAAAAAATGAGAATCTTAATAAAGATAGAAATAATAATCCTGATGATTATAAAACTGACAAATATTTAAAGAAAAAGTTATTTTACTAATAAACTTAATGATCAACAAATATCTC
>NC_056735.1:1292730918-1292735918 GCF_019279795.1 Protopterus annectens
TAAAGCCTACACTAAGTGTACACTAAGTGTACACAATATGTATTCAGTAAAATTCTTATCACAATGTTTGTGCTTTCTAGTCACTCAGAAAAATTACAATCCTGAACATTAAAACATTTTGGAAACAAGTAAATGTGCTAGTACAAGCTTTATTTATGGATAATTTTACTCTTAACAAATCTCTAGCACTTTTCAATACACCTATACCACACAGTTTTAAAAGAGTAAAATATCCTTTGCTCTGGGCTTTACTGGCAGTGGCCAGAAAGAGTATAACCAAAAAATTGGATTTCTGAGTTCTCTCCCACTTTCACTGAGTTTAAAAATATGTTAACTGAAGTATGTGGTTTACAAATTAGAACCATAATTTCTAGAACATCTAAAAAGACCTATAACTACCATATGTGGATAAACTTACAAAATTTGTTGGCAAAAAATGAATCAACATAATAATTAATTTCAGTCTTTTTGAATAATATGTGATACCTAATTAATATTGTTCAATTATTCACTTGTGCAAAGTTTAATGGATGTCTTTGTAAATATCTGCTTGTTTATTTTGTTAACTCTTTTATATATTTAATTGAATTTAAATGCAAGAACATCTGTATTCATACTTATATGTTAATTTATGTGATTGATATATGAACGTCTTTTATTAAAACTTATAAAACTATTTTTTTAAAAAAAAGAAAGATTACATTAAGTGTACATGTAGTCTATACTTTGTGGTAACCTATATGAATCCCTGTCAATATTTAAAGCTGCAAGTATATCAGTAGGTATTATGTCTGTGTTGTCTGTTCACTCAGAACAGTGTACGCTTGGTGTAGGCTTTATTAAATCTGGCCCTATATCTGATGCTAAATTTTGTCCTTTCTGTATATATATTGTAAATATGTTAAATTAATAAAAATGTTCTTAAATCAAAATAAACGTCAGTCTGGCTTTTTGGTTTGTTGTGAACAGTGCACACTCGTGTCTGTGTCTGTGCCTATGTATTTTTGTCTGTGCCTGCATTAAACAGGGTGAAATGTATTAATATTTGAATAATTTATCTTAGACTATCATAGCCAAAGTGTGTGTGTACATTAAACAAGCTGAACTATATTGATATGTGTAGCATTTATTTTACATTATCATTAAATATCAAAGGAATTTCCAGTCTGAGAGTATTTACAAATTACTAACACTTGGTCAGACTTAAATCTTTCTGGTTTGTCATGGATAGTGTGCATGCTGCCTGGGTTTGAAACTACTGAAAAGCATTAATACAGGCAGAATTTATTTCACATAATGACAAACATAAGAAGTGTGTACACTCAAAAAGTGGTTATTCTTTTAAAAAGATAGTCTGTATGTGAAAGTAACTGATGAGTGCTGTCACCTGATCGCAGCTGAAATTTTATTTATCTAAATCATCATTATTTTTGTGAGTAGTGTGTGTGTGTGTGTGTGTGTGTGTGTGTGTGTGTGTGTGTGTGTGTGTGTGTGTGTGTGTGTGTGTGTGTGTGTGTGTGTGTGTGTGTGCACTTGCGCATGTGTACGTACACGTGCATGAGTAGAAGAGAAGGAGAAATACTGTGAGCCGCGTTTCTTTCACTTGATCACAGTGAAATATCATTAGTGTACTTTTTTTGGCAAAATGTGAAAATGGTTATTCTTTGTGACAAGGAATAAGCATATAAAAGTGACTATTATTGCCAGTTGATCACATTTAAAAAGAGTTAGTCTGGCTTGTCATACATTTTGCGTGTGTGTGCTTGTGTTTGAGAAAGGCATATGATATGAAATGCATTACTCTAAGTAGAATTTCTTTCATTTTTGTGCCATCGCAAAAAAAAACCCTATTGACAGAGGCAACTATTAAAAAAGTAATTATTCTTGGAGTACAGCCTATGATGAAAAACTGAAATACTTCAAAAATAATAACCATATTAATTATTCATAGAAAATTAGTCTAACTTTACAGTCAAAGGGGATATAGTTACATCTTGGATCTGGCAATGTAACACCAGGCGTACCCATCCTGGGGATGGGGGGGCATCATATGCCATGGTCCTTCAGATGAGGGGTAGCCATGCAAAACTTGGCCCTGGGAAGAGTGTTTAGTTATTAAGTTACTTATGCAGTAGCCTTCATTACAAGTGCATGACAACATGCATTCAGACATGACCTACACAGTGATGTAGGTTACACATTGCCCAACCAGGGGAAGAATTACAGCCTACATAAATAATTGCCAGAATTCCCATGATGGCACAAAGAACTGTTATAGTTACCTGGATGATGGAACTTTTTCATGTTTCTCCCATGCAGTGCTGAAGATGCCCAGTATAGAAGAATGAATGGGCTCACGTCCAACTGGGAGATGTTTACTGCTTGGAAGCATGGGCCAAACAGCATATAGAAGGGAAAATGTTTATCAACTATTCAGGTTTAACAGCCTGCAGATGTTCATTAGAGTTATTAACAATAACCATGGACATTGCTTCTCATTTGGGCAAATTGAGAATACATCAAACTCATGTCTTTTTTGTTATAAAATCAAAATTGGCGGTCTCTAAAAGTGCAGCTTCAAGTATATGTAATGTTTAGATAAAAAATTACTTCAGAACCATCGCCTGGCACTCAGGATTTCAAAATGTAACTATTCCATTGCTTCTGTAACTTAATACACATCAGTACAGTACACAACAGAATATTCAAGTATGGTGTACAAAGGTTTACCACAAAATGTCAAATAACTTTAGAGTACTTAACCTGTATTATTAGGGTACATCAACAGGCCTACATGTTCATTAAGGGATAGGCTGCCCAAACTGTATTTTATTCAGTTATTTTCAAAAAGATAGTCACAAGACTTCCATTAAGGATAGAAAATATAACAAATGTTCAGAATATATGCAGGTGTAATTTTTGTGACTGGAAAGATGCCATCACCAAAAACTATTTCCTACTGACAGGAGAAAAATTGACAGCTAATTATAAGATTATGGGAGTATGTGTTAGATATAAGTTCATAAGGGTGGAATGGTAGATGCAATGTATATTTAGGGATCCAATGACAATTCCCCAAAACTTTTACAGAGTGTTTATTTCCTAGAGTACATGGATAACATTTAGCTGTGTTCCAAAAAACCCATATTTGATTGAAAAACTCAGATGTTGGAAGAGCTGGGGAAGAGGGATTGCAGTGAACAACCAAGGTTGGTTCTCCTACCCTGGGAAAAGACCGCTGCAAGGTCTAACTGTTACATGTCACTCACTGGAGAGCAGGATAAAGAGCAGACAGCCATAATGGCAGCATGTAGATTTTGCCATGCAATGCATAGCACTGCAATTGGGCTTGGTATGTGGACATAAGCACGGCCACATACCCAGACCAAGGGCAGTGATTTTTGAAAATAAGCACTTTGTGACAGTACTGGAAGCTCTGCTTTGGCAAGGGGTATGACACTGCACCACAAAAAGGGATGGAAATTAAGGTGTAATAGGGAAATTATGTCATAAATCCCCAATATGTAATCCACCTGGATGATGATATGCTGGTGGCCAGCTTTTGCCTCCAATATTGCTGAATGGTTTACAGGGCAGGAAAAACAAAATAATCAATAAGTGAATGGATTGCTGGTCAATGTCAGAGCAAGGAAAAGGAAGCCCGAGTAAAACAATTTTTCTAAGAGCATTCATAGTTTTTGAAATATCACCTCCCATACATTAGCACACAGGTATTTCAGTCTGACAGTCTGCAGAGTTGCAATACAATCCATTTCTGTAAGGGATGGAATAATACTTCTTTTTTATTATGGGGAATACAGTATATGCCTAAACTATATCTGTATTAAGCTAACATTACATCATAAGTTGTTGTTGTCTTTCGGCTTTTCCCGGTTTGGGGTCACCACAGCGGAACTCCGGTCCGCTAATGATTGGCAGTAGATTTTGATGAATGCCAAGGTGCCAGCTCGACGTTCAACCTTCAATGAAGGCACGCCCATTTACGCATGTCTTTAGAACCCCCACCCAACCGCGGGGAGGACATGCAGACTCCACACAGAAGGCACTCAATATATAGTACTCTATAAAAATAAAACATTTTCTGTAATTAGTAAAATTACATGACCAAAAATCTCTCTAATGACAAAGGCAAAATGGTCCATTCAAATTATATATTCAGCTGCAATCAAGCAAGTATTTAATGTCAGAATGCCAGTTTTACATGAGTTGAAACCCGAGAGTTCAAGTATAACTCCATGATTCTCCTACTGAGAACCATTAAGGCATGATTAACATGCTATCTTTTATAAGTAGGCAGAAATGCAAGTTTACACACACATGTCATTCTGACAGTCTGCCTAGTTGAAGCATATTTGGTTTCTCTACAGGGTATACAAATTTTTTTTAGGATAGATAGTGCAGTACTTATCTAGAACATAGTAGCACATATGTCAACTGCAAATGGTTGATAAACCAAACGTCAGTGGGTTTATATCATAAACACGAAGCTGCACAACATCGAGCGGCATTATATCGAATCCGAAACCTCGAACGCTGACAATATCAAAGCTGCGGAACATCGAATTCTTACCCAGGGCAAGAATTCAGTGAGCCATTCCACGGCTTCGTTATTTCCTCCACTGTGGTGCAATCTCAGAGTTGGTATATTTAAGTGGGGGGGTGTGGGGGCACAGCCCCCCACGTCGGGGTGTGTGTGTGTGTGGGGGGGTGAAGCCCCCCACATTAGACATAGTTTTTGGTGTGCTTGTGTTGTGCGTGTGTTTCTCGGAACAGCAAATTTTTTCCCTGGGAAAAAATTTGCTGTTCTGAGCTTTCGATGTTATCACATTTTGAACTTCCAAGTTCGAGCTAATGGTGTTCGATATTTTGGAAGTTTGATTATGTGATATAAACCCATGTCAACACCTTACCACATATTTGCCAGGGAAATAACCTTGGAGCATGTAATTTCTGAACAAAATAAATAAATGACATCATTA
>NC_056735.1:1292738418-1292750918 GCF_019279795.1 Protopterus annectens
GTTTCTTTAGTCTGGCAGAATAAGACATATGTTGGAGACCCTTGATCCTCTTAGTGAGGTACTTTTGTGGTCTCTCCAGCTGTTGCAAATGCCGGGTGAGGTACATACCAAATGGGGCACTGTACTCAATCATGGGTCTGATGAGGGAGGAATATAGGGGTACAATGACATCCTTGGATCTGGATGTGAATCCCTTCATGATGAGGTGTGCGAAGTAGAATGTTTTTCTAACCACTTTGGCAACGTGGGTGTCAAATGAGAGGTCGCTGTCGACTTGGGTCCCTAGGTCTCTGATTACTTTTTCCGTACTCAGTGGGTTGCTGTCTATGTGATAATTTGTGGGTACTTTGTTTTTCCCAAAGGGGATGACTATACATTTTTTGGCATTTAGTTTAAGGCCATGACTCCAGCACCAGTTGTCCGTTTCTGTGAGGCCTTTTTGTAGGATGTGTGTGTCTGCTGGTGCATCGACTATGGCGCCTAGTTTGCAGTCATCTGCGAACTTTGTCAGCCACAGCCCTCCCATGTTCGCTTTAACATCTGAGAAATAAATGCCGAACAAGAGGGATCCCAGGACAGATCCCTGTGGGACACCACTTGTGACTGGCTTTGAGTCTGACATTGCTCCAACGATTTTAACTTTATGGGTTCTGTCCTTTAGCCAGTTTGCAACCCATCTAGTGACATAAGGGTTTACTTTTAAGCTGTTGAGCTTAGCTATGATGCCTGAGTGGAGTATTGTGTCGAAGGCCTTAGCCAAGTCCAGGTATGCTGTATGGACTGCTTTGCCCTCATCAATGGCTCTAGTGACTGTTTCAAAAAAGTCAACCAGGTTTAAAAGGCAGGATCTGCCCTTTACAAAGCCGAACTGGGTGGGGTCAAGTGTCTGTAGGTCCCCTATGTCTCTGTTTATGAGTTCCATAATGATTCTTTCCAAAGCTTTGCAGACCAGGCTGGTTAGGCTTATGGGGTGGTAGTTTCCAGGGTCTGTAGAGGCACCCCCTTTGTGGAGTGGGACCACTGTTGCTGTACGCCAGTGTTCAGGTACATATCCCGAAGTAAGGCTAAGGTTAAATAGCATTTTTATGTGTGGGTTTAGCTCCTCTTGGAGTTCACGTAACATGCAACCCGGGATACCGTCAGGTCCCATTGATGCTGTGTTTTTTGCTTTGTTTAGGGTGGTTCTCACTTGGACATCTGAGATGACAGGGAGATTACATTCAGCTGGGATAAGTATTTCTTCTTTTGGGGGAGAAGGAGGGGAGAAATTTGCACGGAACCTGTCAGCCAGAATGTTGGCAATATCTGTGGGTTCAGTGTATTTTATGTTGTTGTGAACCAACTCTGAGCATATCTGAGGGTTTCCACCCAGGTTTCTAACATAGCTGAAGAAGGCTTTGTGGTTATCTTTAGTGTCCTTTGCGATTTTTCTCTCAAAGTTGGCCTTGGATGTTTTTATGAGAGAACGTAGTTTTCTGCTAATGTTGATCAGAGATGTCTTCCCTTCATGGGATTTTGCTCTGACGTACAGTAGCTTCCTTCTTTTGTTATACAATTTGTTTATGGCTGAGGTCCACCAGACAGGACGCTTACCTTTGGTGGAGAGGGACTTGGATTTGTTTGGGATTGCATGATCCATGCATTCTTGGAGATGTCCATAAAAAGCATTTGTGAAGGATTCGGCATTGTGGGATGTGGTATCCACTGGCACAGTGGGCTTAAAGTATACCATCTCAGTCTTAAGAAGAGTGAAGTCTGCTTTTGAGAAGTTTTTCACGGTGGTCTTTTGTGCTGGGGGTGGAGGTGGGATATGTACATCCAGGGTGATTAGTTTGTGGTCAGATCTCACAAGTGAGGGGTATACTTCCGGTGTGGAGCATTTTGTCCCCATGTTTGTGATGATCAGGTCTAGTATATTATCTCCCCTAGTGGGAGAGGTGACTAGTTGTTCCAGTGCATTTGAATTTATGAATTCCAGGAACCTTTGGGCTAGAGTATTAGGGCTAGAATAATGTACCCAATCTATGTTTGGGTAGTTGAAGTCTCCTAGTATGATGGTATTTTGTGATACATTCATATCCTCCAATGTCTTCAGGAAGGCTGAGTGGGGTTCTTGAGATTGGGAGGGTGGTCTGTAACATGCTACCAGTTGTATAGCAGTGTATGTGTATGGTTAGTGTAGGATTCTCGATTTTAAAATTCACACTTTTGGGATTTCAGTATTTAGAGATTTCGGCTTTATGGTCTCGAAATTCTGAGATTCGGTATTTCAGGATTTCAGGATTATCAAGTGAATATATATATATATATATATATATATATATATATATATATATATATATATATATATATTTATATATATATTTGTGAAGATACTAGACACTGTCATCTGTGCTAGCATGCCTGGATGAAGTTTTGTACATAATTTCAGATTACGCTGTGTATTATATGCCAGCATAACTAGCTATGATATTGTAAATAGGTTCTTACATGTTGATTTATGATCTGTCTGTACAGAATGTTTTACAGACTTGAACAGTATTCGTTTACATTTCTAACTGTGCATGTTTGTGAAAAAAAATTCTAAAGGTAAACTGTCTCAGATTCAGCTAATCTACAGATGATGTCATGGGAATGTTGACAGTTGCTATGTGTTACTCTCAGAAGCTGAAAGACAGGAAGGAACTTTAGTAAACAGCTGTTGGTTGATTTTCGAAATATGAAATAAAAATTAGAACCAGAACAGTTGTGACAATTAGGCTAGTCTATAAAAGAGCCTGCTGAAGACAGTTGAAGTCAGTTGTCAGTTACAGTTGTCCATTGCCAGTTGCAAATTGTGCAGTGGAGTGAATTACTCAAAAACTACTCACCAAGAACTGTAAGCCTACCTTTGCTCTGTTGTAGTAATTTAGTTTTGATCAGGGACAGTGTTCTTTAGTCAGATAGGAATTTATAATTAATCAGTTAGATCAGTATTGATTTCATTATTAACTTACATTGTGGCTGGTCAATCAGTGTTTTCTTTAGTGATTTGAGAGGGCTTATACTTGCTTGATAACTTCCCAGGCCACTCCAAAAGCCTGATTGCTTATGTCATTTGTTACTATTTGTTTTAATATTTAATTTTCATAATTGGACACCCCTTTAAAAGGGCATGAAGACACTCTGATTGGTGGCAGCATTACCATATTATTTTGGGGAAGGGACACAGCTGGAACTCTGTGTCAGGCTTTCCCAGAAGTGTTTGGATGTGTGAGATTTAATTTAAATGCAAGTGTGCCAGAGGTCTTAAACTGGGACACATTCCTCTGAAATGTATAATAAGGAGTTAAATTAGGGGTGGACAGAAGAATAAAGTTCAATCCTGGGCTATAGAGCACGTTCCTGTTGTGCTCTTATGGGAAAATTGTGGAATATTACTCCTGGTTAAGTGACAGTCTCACATTGGAGTCAGTAGTAAGGATTGAAGCTCCTTAGTTACTGACCTAGGATAGTTGATATTATCTGGATGTCACATTAATTGGTGGCAGCATAGTGGTATAGTAAAGGTACATCACAATATATATATAATGTATGCATGTATGTACATTATATATATATATATATATATATATATATATATATATATATATATATATATATATATATACACACACATATATTTGTGTGTGTGAATATATTTATTTATTGCCATTTGTTGACAAGGAAAGTCCACTGGGTCAGGAATTCATTTTCAGTGGAGGCCTTGGGGAAAAAAGCTCCAGGAAAATACATTTTAACATCATTGACATGAATTGTATAGTACATAGTATTTAATATTGGTACAATCTGACATTACAATTATGTGCAGGCAAACATAGCAATTAGAGATAAAAAATGTGGCCATATAAATATGTACAAAATTATAAAACCAATCTGAAAAGTATGTAAGTGCTAGAAGAAAAAAATGCTTTGCTCTGACATCAGGCAGTTCAAGAGTTAGTAGTAGAAGTATGTAAGGTGAAATAAACTTAGAGTTACCGATACTGCTTTTGCAAGTTCTAGCAGAGAAGACTCTAGGAAGGAAGCAAGATGTAGATTTGTAGCAAAGAATAAAAGTAGATTAGATAGTTAACTTTATTCATGGTGGCTTGGTCATATATATGCATGGGCAGGTATAATGGTTAAGGTAGTGTTTTTTAGTGCAGATTTAAAAGGTTTGTAGTGTCCAATTGAGTAATTGAGGAAGGCAGTACATTCCATAGTTTGGAAATAGAGAATGAATAAAGGTTTTGTCCAGCACGTCTGCTGGGTTTGTTTATGTTTAGTAATTGTTTATTACTAGAGTGAAGATTTCTGAGAGTGGTGTATGGTTCTAGAATATTCTGAAGAGAAGGGCACTTGTAAGGATTATTGATCAGTCTGTGGGCAAGAGTTAGTTGGGTATTGGGTGTATGTTAGGTAATGGAGGCATTCAAACCAGTTCAATTCTTTTATTGCAGGGAGTAGTGTGTGCGATTTGGCATTCTAGTGGCAAATTTAGCTAATTTATAGAAACAAGACTGTGGTGCTGTGGTAGTGTTGTCGCCTCACAGTTAGACGTTGCCCGTTCGATTCTCAGTTAGAGCGTCTTCTGTGTAGCAACATGCGTGAATGGGCGTTCCTTCATTGAAGGTTGTGCATTAGGCCCGGCAAGCCAGTACGTAAAAATCTACTGCCAATCATTAGAGGACCGGAGTTCCAATGTGACGACCCCTAACTGGGAAAAGCCGAAAGACACAAGCGTAGTAGCAAGACTGTAATTTGTTCAGGAGTGAAGTTTGAAGGTTGGTGAAAATGAGGCTTCCATAGATGAGGGAAGGTAGTAGCAGAGTGTTTGCCACTTTTATTTTGGTGGGCTTATCCATATATAGTTTTTGTCTATAGAGTTTGCCAAGTTTAAAGTGTTTTTTTTTATTGTGTTAAGAATATAGTTCTTGAAGGAGAGTTTGTCATCTACTTCTATGCCTAGTAATTTTGCTGTCTTTACCATTTCAATTTCAGTATTGTTTTGAGAATAAATCTTAAAGTCTTGAGTTGGTGTTTTTGCTGGGAATAGTAAGTGTTTAGTTGTTGGGGATTAAGTAGAAGTTGTGGATTGTTAAGTCAAGATTCAATAGATGAAAAGAAGTCGAGTTATCTGTAGAATGTCAGAGAAGTTATTTGAAGAGGAGATAATAGTGGAATCATCAGCATATTGGATGAGTGTATCTGTTGGGATGCTGTAGGAAGATTATTAATGAACACATTGAAAAGAAGGGGACCCAGAATAGATCCCTGGTGGCCTCCTGTATTACTGACAAGATATTTGGAGTGCATGTTGTGCCATCTGATAGATTGTTTTTGATTATTTAGGTAGCAGTAGAACCAACTTAGAGTATGCTGGGAGCAATTAGAGTTTTGAGTTGTTGTGGTAATTTAGGGTGTGATACTGTGTCAAAATCTTTGCATAGGTCAACCAGAATGACTGAAGCTGATAGACCAGTATCCAGAGCATTGTACACAGCATTGGTAAATGACAGTAAGGCTGTAGTGGTGCTGTGAGTGGGGTGAAAGCCATGCTGAGTGGGAGCAAGGAGGTTATTGTCAGTGAGGTGCTTTAGTAATTGCATATGTGTGTATTTTTCTATGATTTTGGATATAGGTGAGAGTAAAGAGATGGGCCAGAAGTTAGAAAGATCTTTGGTGTTAACACCTTTGTGCACAGGAATTATAATGGATTTTTTTCCAGAGTTGAAGGATGTAGGATTCAGAAATCGATCAGTTAATAAGGATGCAGACAGGATATGCTATTGCATCAGCAGGTGGTTTTAAGTATTCTGATGGAAGGTTATCTACAGAAAGGGAGCATGGTCTCAGTTTAGTTAGTAGTTTAAACACAAGGGAGGTGGGTACTGCTTATAAAGTGAGAGTGTGAGCTGATAGCAAATTATTATTGTTTTCACTGGTAGGGGAGGAAAAAGAGCTCAGGTCACCCTGAGTGAGATCTGAAGTAGATTCCATAGTATTTGAGTTATTATTTGTTGGTGGTGAGGACTAATAAGTTTTTGAATATGTCTATAAAGTGAGAGTTGAACATTTGGGTCATTTCTTGTGGGTCTTTACCTGGTGATGGTGCTGGATTATGCTAGGTTCCAGGAATAAGAAGTGAGGAAACAGATTTCCAGAATTTTGGGGGGTTGTTCTTTTGAGTAGATAGCTCTGTTGAGAAGTACATTTTTTGTCATTAGTTACTAGCTTTTTATCAGTATTACTGAGTTGTTTGTAGGTAAGTTCATTTTATGGGGTTGTAGTTTTGCACCATTCTTTCCAGGCTCGGTCTCTGGACAGAAGTAATTGTTTGGTGTGTTTTGTTAGCCAGGGGGCATGGTTGTGCTTTATTCTTTCGATGCAAATGGGAGCTAGACCATTAAGAGTATCAGGAAAGACTTTATTGAAATAGATTACAGCATCTTCTACTGGGAGTGTTTTAGAGGGGGTCCAGTTATGGGCTTTTAAAATATCTAAGAGCAGGTTTTGGCTTAAGTGGGCTAAGTTTCTAGATGTTCTATAAGAGTGAGTTTTGGGTATATGGGCATGGGTCCTATAGATGAAGGCTGGGGAGTGATCACTTAGAATGCCAGAGAGGGTACCAGTGTTAATATATTTCTGAGGGTCACAAACTAGGATCCATTCTAAGATTGACTCTGTTTGGTTGCTGATAGTAAGCATAGGGTCTGTGATAAGTTGTATATATCTGTGCAAGTTAATACTATTTGCTGGAGAGGTGGAGTTAAGGTTTTGCCAGTTTACATTAGTATATCCAAGGATGATGATTTCATTGGAGATGTTATGAACAGTTCAGGATTGGAAGTTTTCCAAAACATGGATATTTTGGCCTGGAGGAATGTATAATGTAGCAATGAATAACTGCTTATTTTATATGTAGGCATGCTAATAGTAGCTCTCTCATCAAAGGATAGGTTTAGGAAAAAGTGTGACAGTTAAGGATTCTCTGTATATAATATCTATATCTATAGCTATATATATATATATATATATATATATATATATACACACACACACACACACACACACACACACACACACACACACACACACACACACACACACACACACATATCTATATGTGTGTGTGCTTTGTGTCACTAGAATGATGCCAGCACCAGCAAATGTCCTTCTACTAATAAAGGCAAGATGGTCAGCCAGCTTCAGTTGTGTGCTCTGTGTATGTCCATAAGGTTAGAATGACATCATTATCATATCAAGTATCATTCTCTGAAACTTATGAAAAGAACTGCTAAAAAGTGATTGAGATACTGCCACCTATACCCAGGGTGTATAAGAATTTCATTGTGAAATTTTGCCATGTTCCAGTATATCTTTATGTATAATGTGAGTATTTGGTTTATTTTCTGGCTGTATAATGCAGTTCTTGTCCAGAACATCATTTAAAGGCTCACTGCTGCTTTTCTGCTCTGAGAAACATTTCTGAAGTTTGTTTCTAAGTAGTGGGGATATTTGTAGCATTGTCCATATTCAGGCTTGTATTTGGGCCTAGTGTTCGTGGAGGCTGTGTGTCTGAGCACATATTCAGGGACATCTTGGTTTAGCCAAAGCCATCAGGCATTTCAGTGAGAGAGAATTGTTTAAGGTCATTGGCTGACTGAGGTCACCTGGACTACAGCTTAGACTAAGCACCTCATTGGTTCTTTTGAGCTTTTTTCTTAAAAGTTGTCTCAGGTTTCAACTTTCTGTTACCTAAGAAGTTAAGTTGTGAGTGTTTCTGCCTTTTCACACTGAGCTAATTGAAGGAAGGACACTGAGCAAATTGGAACTATAATATATACCATTAAGAATCCTGTTTTTTTTTTTTTTTGCTTATTTTGTTCTTTATTGCTTTATTTATAGCACTTTGTGTACTGTATATTTTTCTAGCTAGTTTCACTGTGTGTGAGGTATTAACTCAAAATTGTCCACTTTTATTACGCATCTGTTGGGTTGTTTGTTTCTGATAACTTGTTGCAGTTAAACTCTTTTTCTAGAGGCTCCTTTAGCTGTTTAAAACTTTCATTTAAAGGCTCACTGCTGCTTTTCTGCTGTGAGAAACATTTCTTCATTTTGTTTCCCACCCTCCCTCCCTATTGGTATGGTGTTTTAATAGCTGGTGGCTTTGCAGTTGCCAGCCCCTAGTGTAAATTTGATCTGGGACCATCCTCCCAGTCTAGTGTCATTACCTCATTCTACCCAGTACAGGGAGAACATTTGAGAAGGCCAATCAGCTTAGTTTCTGCTACTCCTTTCTCTCTTTCCAGTAAAAAAAAAAAATTCTAAGCTTGTTTCCTGCCTTTCCTGTGGGTAGTCTAGCCTGCATATAGATTTGCTGTGTCCAGGATTATTTGTAGGCTTCTAGGCCCCCAGGCCTTTCTGTGTTGGAGGGAAGCCTTCTAGCTTAATTTTGTTTCTTAGAACTAGCCAGTTTTTTGTTTCAGCACGCGTCTGTTTCTTTGAGCTCAGCACTTGTTCAGACCTTATTGTAAGCACTAAATAAGCTGCAAATTACTACAGCACTCAACTTTCCTCACTGTCTAGAGGAAAACAGTTTATAGTACTTAACAAATAAGCACCTATCCAGGCATGTTTAAGGGTCAGCTCTCGGTGTTTTCTCCTGTCTACCTGATGAATCTGGGCATCTTGGGGTAATGCAGTAATTGCCTCATGTACACAGACAACCATCTCCTCCTACCACCCAACACTACAACCTGTGAGAGATGCACTTATATAGCCAAACTGGAAGCAAAGCTCTCTTCACCCAAGACTGGACTAGACAGTCAAGAGGAGACGGTAAACCCTTGCACCACATCACACTCAGCACATAGTCCCCCAAAACCTACACCACCAAAACATACACATAGAAACACAAAACACACACCTACATTCGCGGAGGCTCTCAGTAAAAACCTGCCCAAGCAACAGGGACCTCCAAAGCAGAAACACAAGCAACCTCCACCCCCCAACACAACCCAAATGACACGTAGCCCACAAACTCAGTGTGCCACTCAACCACAGCCCATAAGGCATAACAATGTACCCTACACTCTAGTCATAGGTGACTCTATAATCAGGCACACTGATGTTCCACTCACCAGTCTAAACAAGGAGAAAGTTACTGTCAGCTGCCTGTCAGGTGCCAGGATCTGCCACATAATGCATGCACTCAGGTCACTCCACAACAAGTACAAATATGACTCTGTCATTGTCCATGTTGGTGTGAATGACCTGAGACGTATCTCCTTGGACTACATGAAAAGGGACATGGAGGAGCTGTCCGATCTTGTAGCCCAGGCAGGTATGACCCTAGCCCTGAGTAGCATCCTGCCATCACCCAGAATGATACCACAGTACAAGGACAAAATGATTGACTTCAACAATTGGCTAAGCTTCTGGTGTCATTCTAAGTGGATCCAGTATCTGTCTGCCTGGGATGACATGATTGACAAGCCACGATGCTTTGCCAGAGATGGCCTGCACCTGTCACCCTTGGGATTCCGGTTACTGGCTAAGGCTCTAGCCACCCCTATAGTGCCTTTTTTAGGCAAGGTTCAAATGACAAATTCACCACCTTAACAGGTACAGGCAAGAAGAATCTGAGGGTATTGCTACTCAATGCTAGAAGTTTAAACCTCAAAATGCACTCTCTTGAGGCACTCCTTAAAATGGAGAACATCGACATCTGTACAGTGACAGAGACCTGGTTCAAGGCTCCAGAGAGTACCCCTGCATTACCAGGCTATAATTCATACCACACCTTTCGGCCACCTAACCTGGACCGAAACACTAAAGGTGGAGGCATGTCCATATTCATTATGGATATCTACACCTCCAGGCTAGTGGCTCAGCATAATGCATCTGAGATTATCCAAGTGCAACTAACTCTGGGCAAGACCGCAATCCAAATTGTAGCTTGCTACAGATCCCCCACCATGCCCCAGGATTCTCACTCCTCATTTCTTAATATACTGGAAAATATTAGGGTACAAACTAACACCCTAATAATGGGCGATTTCAACTACCCTACCATTAACTGGGAAAACTACTCATGTACCAACTCTTTTGCTCAACGTTTTTTGGAATTCATAAATTCCAATGCCATGGATCAACTTATACACACCCCCACCAGGGGCAGCAATATCCTAGACCTGGTTATTACCAACATGGGCAAACGGTGCTCCACACTAGAGGTCAATTCCTCGTTGGTCAGATCCGACCATAAGCTAATCACCCTAGACATCCACATCCCTCCCCCAACCCCCATTAGGGAAACCACAGTAAAGAATTTCTCCAAAGCCAAATTCACGCTTCTTAAGACAGAAGTGGCAAACTTCACGACACCCATGCTGACGGACAATAGAGGTATGCCTGATGAATCCTGCACAAATGCACTTTATAAGCACTTACACGAGTGCATGGATCATGCAATCCCCAGCAGAACCAAGATGCTATCCTCCAAAAAAAGGAAGCCAATCTGGTGGTCCCCTGCCAAAAACAAACTCTACAACAGAAGAAAGAAACTGTTGCAAAAAAGAGTAAAATCACATGATTGGAGAAACTCCCTGGTCAGCCTCAGTAAGAAGCTGAGATCCCTCATAAAATCCTCCCAAGCTAGTTATGAAAACAAAATCGCCACTGACTCTAAAGACAACCACAAAGCATTCTATAGCTTTGTCAAGAATCTCAATGGCAACACTCAGATCTGCTCTGAGCTACAGCACAATAGCACTAAATATACAGAACCAACTGATATTGCCAACATCCTGGTAGATAGGTTCAGTGCTAACTTTACCCCCCTGTCATCCCCTAAAGGGCCCATCTCTATACCAGAAGAATGCAAAGTTCCTGTAATCACGGCTGCACAGGTAAAAAACACACTATCCAAAGCCAAAAACACAGCATCCATGGGACCTGACGACATCCCAGGCTGTGTTCTACATGAACTACAGAACGAACTGGCACCCCACCTAAGTACCATGTTCAATCATAGCCTCACCTCAGGCTATGTGCCCACTGAATGGCGCACAGCGACAGTTATCCCACTCCACAAAGGGGGAGCCACCACAGACCCTGGAAACTACCGTCTCATCAGCCTAACAAGCCTGGTCTGCAAGGCTATGGAACGTATCATTATGGAACTTATAAACAATGACATTGGTAATCTCCAAACTCAGGACCCCACCCAGTTTGGGTTTGTAAAAGGCAGCTCATGTCTCCTAAACCTGATAGACTTCTTTGAAGCAGTCACCAAAGCTGTAGATTAGGGTAAGGTGGTTCACACAGCCTATCTAGATCTCGCCAAGGCTTTCAACACCAACCCCCACTCTGGAATTATAGATAAACTCACTAAACTAGGTATAAATCCCTATGTCACAAGATGGGTTGCCAAGTGGCTCACTGATAGAACCCACACTGTGAAAGTAGCAGACTCCAAATCCAACTTCAGATCAGTGACAAGTGGAGTACCACAGGGTTCAGTCCTGGGTCCTCTCCTGTTTGGTATCTACTTCTCTGAAGTACAGGCCAACACAGAAGGTCTTTGGCTAAAGAAGTTCGCAGATGACTGCAAACTAGGAGCCATAATCAAAACTCCAAAAGATGCGGACATCCTACAAAAGGGCCTCGCTGAGACAGATGCCTGGTGTCAAAGCCATGGCCTCAAGCTCAATGCCAAAAAGTGCATTGTCATCCCTTTTGGTAAAAACTCAGTACCCATGAACTACCACATAGGTGGTAGTCTACTTAACACCAAAAGTGTGATAAGAGACCTTGGGACACAGGGAGACAGTAGTCTCTCCATTGATAATCACATTGCCACAGTAGTCAGGAAATCCTTCTATGTGGCACACCTCATCACAAAAGGTTTCTCATCCAGGAAAAAAGAGGTCATTGTTCCCCTCTACTCATCACTCATTAGACCCATTATAGAGTACAATGCCCCTTTTAGTATGTACCTCACAAGACATCTACAACAACTGGAAAGGCCACAGAAATACCTCACAAAGAAGATTACCAGCCTCAAAGAGATGCCCTATGCAGACCGTCTCAAAAAACTGCAGCTTTACTCCGTTGCATATCGCCTACTCAGAGGCGATCTCTGCCTAACACACAAAGCTATGTCAAACCCAGAGCTTTTAGACATGCTCCACTTAAAGAAATCCCAATCCCTATGAGCTACAGCTCTAGGGACCTAAACCGTCACCACAATAAACAGAACATGCTGGAGGGATAGATTCCTGTCCCAGAGACTTCCCATACTCTGGAACAAACTACCTATCTATATCAAACAAAGCTCCTCATTAGCACTCTTCAAGAAAAATCTTGATGATTGGATGGGAGATAGGAAATTCACCTCGGGGATCACTTCTGTGGCTCTGCTCGACAGTGGCACAGGAAAATAATTTTCTTGGGTGGCGAAAGCCAGGGTACCT
>NC_056735.1:1292755918-1292770918 GCF_019279795.1 Protopterus annectens
ATGAGGAAATGGGTTGTAGATGGATTAATGGAAGATAAGACACTTCTATATTTGAGCAGATCAAGTCATGATGTTTCTGAAACATGGATATCAAGAAATTCACCTCAATAACACAGCAGAGCAAAACTCAAGAGGTGAATCTTGACATCCATGCCAAGAACAGATAGCAAATCAGTTTATAATACACACAGTCTTAGCTACTCTGATATATTACCAGTTAGAGAAAACAAATGTATATGAACACAAAGTGTTTTATAGTTTTGAAAGCCATAAAGCTATCATTGCTGTCACAAAGAAAGCCAGAAGCTGAGTTCCTCTGATGGATGACTGCCTTTTAAGCTGCTAGACACTTCACTGTACCCTACTTAGTTTTTCTCTGTATGACTGTGATAGCTGACACTGGTTGCTGTTACGCTATAGAATGAGGTTAGACCTCAACAGCACTTTAAGGTGCCTAACAAAATGTAGATAAGCACCTTGCTTACATTAGAAAGGTACTTAATAAAGTTCTCTTTTTCCCAAATTTGGAACATAATGGCATCATTCTGTGTACTGTAATATATATTTAGGCATATGAACTCAGTCCCAATAAGTGGATCTAATTATCCGAACTCTTAACACATTTTCAGATGAGTCCCTCCCTCCTTTATCAGTGCTTATTCATAATAACCATCTTCAGAATAATCAAAAGATCTCCCTCTCTAATTGCTGTTTCAGTGGGATACACCTCCCAACACAGCTAGAAGCCCTCTTTCCCCAGTCATAGTTTTTAATGTGCCAGACTCTTCTCTTTAGAAGATTAAGAAAGTCTCCATCACTTCATTATTAGTCACTGCATTTATGTGCCAGATTTTCTCACCAACAAATCAAGAAACTATTCCTCTCAGACTGCTGCTTATACCTTCCAGAATCCATACCACAAAACAATTTGAAGCCCTCCCTAGTAACCGCTTGTATCTGTCCGCCCCTTTCTAAATAAAGAAGGCCTACAACCTTCTTTAATCATGGATTTTATTGCATGACTGCCTCCCCTGCTAACAACCGCAAGGGCCTTTTTAAGCCTAGCCCTGCACCCCATATCTCTGACAAGTTCTGATACCCTTGATAAGTGTAAGCAGGGGCTTGGGAGATGAAACATTTACAAGCTGGCGCCTGGGAGATGTACTATTTACAGGTTGCCTGTGTCCATTAGAGACACAGGTGCCAAACCAGGGATGAACAAAATTTAGAAATCCTCCTTTCTTATAGGTTCATAGGATGATACTAGGCTATTGGCCAAGAAACTCTTATAAGCGTAGCCAAGAAGTTCACCCATGTTCCCACAAAGTCAGCACCTGTTTTCCCTGTCCAGCAGGGACACAGGTGGGATCCCAGGGGAGTATTTTCTGTTTCCCATCCAGTCATCCAGGTTCCTCTTAAAGAGGGTGAGTGAGGTACTCAGCCTGACATACAGAGGGAGTCTATTCCACAGATGGGGGAGTCTTTTGGATACAAATCTATCCCGCCAACAAGTTTTATTAATGTTACAGACCATGCTGAGCCCTTGTGGGCAGGTTAAGTAAGTGAAGTTTAACTTACAGATATGCAGCAACTCCATCAAGGGTCTGAGATGGCCTTACATGCCAGACACAGGTCACCTCTGAGCAGTCTGTACAAGAGTGAGTAGAGGGGCAGGACTTTTAGCCTATCTGTATAGAATAGGTGTTTGAGACCCTGGATTTTTGTGATCAGGAACCTCTGTGGTCTCTCCAGCTGCTGCATGTGTGTGGCAAGGTACATGCTGAAGGGGGCATTGTACTTGATAATGGGTCTGATAATTGAGGAGTACAGGGATGTTATAACCTTGTTTCTGGATGAAATACCCTTACTTATGAGGTGGGCTATGTAGAATGCCTTCTGTACAATGGAGTCAATGTGGTGGTCAGAAGTCAGGTTGCTATCAACCTGGGTACCGAAGTCCCTCACAACTGATTGCATGCTTAGTACATTTTTATTAATGTGATAATTAGTGGGGACGCCACTTTCCCCAAATGGGATAATGATGCCTTTCTTGCCATTCAGTTTGAGGCCATGCTTCTGGCAACAATCATTAGTTTGAGTAAGGTCCTCTTGGAGGATGTTCACATCACTAGAAGAATTTAATTCAGCACCCATCTTGCAGTCATCTGCAAACATGGTCAGCCACAGACCACTGGTTTTGGCATGCACCTCAAAAAAAGTATATCCCAAACAGTAGAGGCCCCAAGACTGATCCTTAGGGTATGCCACTCATTACAGGTCTACTACTAGAGGTGGCTTCCCCTATTTTGACTGAGTGGGTTCAGTCAGTGAGCTACTCATCTAGTAATATTTATTTATTTATTTAACATTTGATTACAGGGAAAGTCTGAGTTGGAATGAGCCAATTTTCAATGGAGGCTCGGGGAGAAATTCTCCAGATGCATGTCTTTGTAACACGGGAGGAAACCAGACCACCCGGAGGAAACCGGCATGAATGCAGGGAGGACATGCAGACTCTACACAGAAGGCACCCCAGACGAGACTTAAACCAGAGAACCTCTTGCTGTGAGGTGACAACATTAACTGCTGCACCACTGCTCCGTCCATAGGTTGATGCCTAGCTGCGAGAGTTTATCTACTATGCCTGAGTGAGGAATAGTGTCGAAGGCTTTGGCAAGGTCAAGGTAGACAGTGTGCACTGTCTTCCCCTCGTCCATGGCGTTGGTAACTGTTTTGAAGAAGTCAACCAAATTTAACAGGCATGATCTCCCTTTGACAAAACCAAACTGTGTGGGGTCAAGCATTTGGAGGTTGGCAATGTCCTTGTTTATAAGGTCCATGATAATGCATTCCATGGCCTTTCAGATCAGGCTAATTAGGCTGATGGGCCTATAATTGCTTGGGTCAGTGGATGCTCCATCTTTGTGTAGAGGGATGACAGTGGCTTGCCTCCATTCTGCTGAAATAAAGCCAGTGCTCAGGCTTTGGTTGAATAGGGTGCCTAAAGGAGCTGAAAGCTCATGCCTGAGTTCATATAGAATGCAGCCAGGGATGTTGTCAGGTCCCATGGAGACTGTATTTTTTGCCTTTGAGAGGGCATTAAAAACCTGCTCCCTGGTGATGAGGGGAGGGGGGCAGGTGCTGGGGATGTCCTAGTTTACTGATGGAGGACAGGAGGAGGGTGAAGTTTTCACTGAACCTGTCTGCCAATAGGTTGGCTATATCTACAGTGTTTGTGTATGTGGTGTTCTTGACCACCAGTTCAGTACAGATTTAGGTGTTACCTTTGAGACTGTGGATGTATGCAAAGAAAGCCTTGTGACTGTACTTAGTGGATGTGGCCAATTTGGACTCAAAGTTAGCCTTAGAGGATATCACCAGTGACCTTATTTGCTTGTTCAGACAAAGGAGAGATTGCTTCCAACTTGGCACCTGCTCCTTCTTGGTCCTGGACAGCAATTTTTCCTTTTATTAAAAATGTTGTTTATTGCTGCTGTCCACCAGACAGGTTTACTCTTCCTTGAGGAAGATGATTTATTCCTATCAGGTATTGCTGAGTCCATACAGCTATGTAGGTGCTCATATAGTTTTTTGGTGTAGGCTTGGACATTAGTACTAGTTCCAACTAAAGGGACAGTGACTGTGAGGCTGCTTATACCTGCTTTCAGGAGATTGCAGTCAGCTTTGGAAAAGTTTTTTTTTGTTTGACCCTGACAATGGGGGGGGGGTCAGGGGAGATGGTGACTTTGAAAGTGATCGCTTTATGGTTGGATCTTACCAAAGAGGATGACACTGTAGGGGTGCTACAGTAGCTACTCATGTTGGTTAGTACCAGGTCCAGGATATTTTCACCTCTCATGGGGGTGTTGACCACTTGATCCAATGCAATGAAGTCGAGGAATCTCTGGGCATTCATGTTTGAGCTAGAATAGATCTTCCACTCTATGGCTGCGTAGTTAAAGTCACCCAGGATCAGGGTAGAGGGTTGAATCTTGATGGATTCAAGTAAGTCCAGATAGGTGAAGTGGGCATCCTGAATCATGGTTGGGGGTCTGCAGCTAGCTGTGATTTGAATAGGTGTTTTCTCAACAGTTAACTGCAATTGGAGTGTCTCATGTGCATTGTACTGTCTGACCAGCCTGGAGGTGTGTATGTCTGATAAATATTGAAACTCCATCTCCTTTAGCTTTTAGCCCTCCATTTGGGGTCTGAAAATGTGGTATGTGAGTAACCTGGTAAAGCTGAGGTGTTCTCCACATCTTTGAACCAGGTTTCAGTAACTACACAAACGTCAGCATCCACAAAAAAGACTCCTAGCTTTTACCAGCATGACCTTTAAATTTCATTAAGAAGAATTTTTCACATTGGTAATTTTGTGCTCATGACTTTGCCTAAAAAGGCACTGTGGGGGAGGCAAGAGCCTTTGCCAGAAGGCTGAAGCCCAGGGAAGACAGATGAAAGCCATCTCTGACAAAGCATCATGGTCTGTCAATCATGTCTTCCCATGCTGTCAGGTACTGGATCCCCTTTGAATGACATCAGAAACTAAGCCAATTGTTAAAGTCAATTATTTTCTGTTTGTATTGAGGCATCATTCTGGTGACAGTGGGATGCTGCTTAAGGCTAGGGACATACCTGCCTAGGACACATATTCAGCAAGCTCAATTCATGCCTCTCTTCATATAGTCAAGAGAGGTATGTCTCAAGTCATTCACACTAAAATGGACCATGACAGACTCATAACAGTACCTGTTGTTAAGAGACTCGAGTGTGTGTGTGATATGGCAGATTCTAGCACCTGACAAACAAATTACCATGACTTTCTCCTTGTCTAGCCTGGCAAGGGGCACATCTGTGTGTCTCATGATAGAGTTTCCTATGAATAGTATGTTGGGTTTGTGGCTGGGCCTTTGAGGCTGTGAGACACAGGTGTGTGTACTACATGTGGTGCTTGGTGCTGACAGTTATGATGTGTGTAGGTGTTTTTGCTTTGGAGATCTCTTTTGTTTAGGTATGTTTTTGTTGAGAACTTCCACATTATGTAGGAGTGCACTGTACAGGTGTGGGTGGTCATGGTGTCAGAGGTGTGGTGTTTGTAGTGTTTGTGCAGACAATCTTCTCAGTGCCAGATGTACTGGCTTGTGACTGAGACAGCAAGGATTCTACATTCTTAACGTAATTGCATCTCTCACATATTGTGTTCCTAGATAGTAGTAGAAGAGAGTTGTCTGTGTATATAAGGCAGTTGCTACACTGTCTCAGGATGCCCATATCAACCAGACTAGCAGGAGAAACCATAGGAAATTGTCCATCCATCAGGGATAGTAGAGTGGGTACTATCACAGGTGTATAGGTAGGTACTAGGCTATCTGCCCAAGAGCATTTATAAGCCTAGTCAGAGTGTGTCGGCTTTCACCACCCCATTGATTAATTAACTGATCCTCTGTCAAGCAGAGCCAATGAAGTGATCCCAGGGGTGTATTTCTTTTACCCATCCACTCGTCAAGGTTTCTCTTGAAGAGTGTTAGTAAGGGGATCTGCCTGATGTAATTTGGAATTTTGTTCCAAAGCATGGGGAGTCTCTGTGACAGGACTCTATCCTTCCAGCAGGTTCTATTTATTGTTGTCATGAGGTTTAGCTCACTAGAGCGTGTGGCTCGCAGTAACTTGGATTTCTTTAGGTGGAGCATGTCCATCAATTCTGAGTTGGACATGGCTTTGAAAGTCAGGCAGAGATCAGCTCTGAGTAAGCGATATGCCACTGAGTACAGCCGGAGTTTTTCAGTCGGGCTGCATAGGACATATGTTTGAGACCAGTAATCCTTTTGGTGAGGTACTTTTGTGGTTTTTCCAGCTGTTGGAAGTGTCTTGTGAGGTACATCCCAAATGGGGCATTGTACTCTATGATGGGTCTAATGAGTGATGAGTAGAGGGGCACTATAGCCTCTTTATTTCTAGATGTGAACCCTTTAGTAATTACATGGGCCACATAGAAGGATTTCCTAACTACTTTGGCAATATGACTGTCAAAGGAAGGATTACTATCTACCTGGGTCCCCAGATCTCTTATTACCTCTTCTGTATTAAGGGGGCTGCCACCTATGTGGTAATTTGTGGGTGTTTTGTTTTTCCCAAATGGGATGACTATGCATTTTTTGGCATTTAGCTTGAGGCCATGACTTTGACACCAAGTGGTAAGGCCCTTTTGGAGGATGTCCGTGTCAGCTGGAGAGTCAATTATGGCTCCCAGTTTGCAGTCATCCACGAACTTGGTTAGCCATAGTCCTCGTGTGTTTGCCTGTACTTCTAGGAAGTATATGCCGAACAGTAGGGGTTCCAGGACTGAGCCTTGTGGGACACCACTGGTGACTGGTTTAGAGTCAGTACTGGAGCCCGCTATTCTTACCGTGTAAGTTCTATCTGTAAGCCAGTTGGCAACCCATCTTGTGACGTAGGGGTTTATGTTCAGGCTGGTGAGTTTTTCTGTAATACCCGAGTGGGGGAATGGTGTCAAAAGCCTTGGCGAGGCCAAGGTAGGCTGTGTGAACCACCTTTCCCTCATCTATGGCCTTGGTGACTGTCTCGAAGAAGTCCACCAGGTTTAGTAGACATGATCTGCACTTAACAAAGCCAAACTGGGTCAGGTCAAGTGTTTGGAGGTTCCCAATGCCTTTGTTAATGAGTTCCATGATGATGCGCTCCTTAGCCTTGTAGACCAGGCTAGTCAGGCTTATGGGGCGATAGTTACCAGGGTCAGTTGTGGCCCCTCCTTTGTGGAGAGGAATAACTGTTGCTGTGCATCATTCTATGTGCATGTATCCTGTAGACAGGCTGAGGCTGTACAGCGTGTTTATGTGGGGGGGTCAGTTCATTCTGTAGTTCATGCAAGACGCAGCCTGGGACACCATCTGGTCCCATTGATGCTGTGTTTTTGGCTTTTAAAAGGGCTGTTTTCACCTGTGCATCTGTGATTTTTTGGGACACTACACTTTTCCGGTATTGTTGTGGGCCCTTTTGGAGGTGAGAGGGGGGTGACGTTTGCACTGAATTTATCTGCCAGGATGTTGGCAATATCAGTAGGTTCAGTATATTTTGTGCTATTTTTGCACTAGTTCAGTGCATATCTGCGAGTTGCAACTTAGATTCTTAACATAGCTAAAGAAGGCTTTGTGGTTATCTTTTGAATCCTTGGCTATTTTTCTTTCGAAGTTAGCCTTGGATGATTTCATGAGGGACCTCAGTTTCTTACTGATACTGATCAGGGATGTCTTTCCTTCTTGGGATTTGCTTTTTTTCTGAACTAGTTTCCTCCTTCTATTGTATAGCCTGTTTATTGCAGGGGTCTACCAAACTGGTTTCCATCTCTTAGAGGAGTGAGTCTTGGTTTTGCTAGGGATGCCATGATCCATACATCCTTGTAGGTGCTCATAGAGTGCATTTGTAAAGTTTTCTGCATCTTGGGCAGCATTATCCTTTAGTGTGGGGGCTGTGAAACTTACCACCTCTGTCTTAAGTAAGGTGAAGTTTGCTTTTTGGGTGGTGGAGGGGTGTGGACATCCAGAGTGATTAGTTTATGGTCTGATCTAACCAGTGACGGGTTGACCTCCGGTGTGGAACACCTGTTGCCCATGTTGGTGATGACCAGGTCCAATATGTTTTCACCTCTGGTAGGGGAGTTTACCAGCTAATCCAGGGCATTTGAGTTGATGAATTCCAGGATGCGCTGGGCCTGGGAATTTGTACTCGAGTAGTTTCCCAGTGAATAGTAGGGTCATTGAAATCGCCCAATATCAGGGTGTTTGGTAGGTCCTTCATGTTTTCCAGTGTCGCCAGAAAGGTGGAGTGGTGGTCCTGGGTCATGGAGAGTGATCTGTAGCAGACCACAATTTGCATTGCAGATCTGCCCGATGTTAGCTGCACATGGATGATCTCAGAGGTATCATGCTGCACCACTAACCTGGAGGTGTAGGTATCCTTGATGAATATGGATACACCCCCTCCTTTTGTGTTTCGGTCCGTGTTCTCTGGCCAAAACGTGTGGTATGAGTTGTAGCCCAGTAGTGCTGGGGTGCTTTCTGGAGCCTTGAACCAGGTTTCAGTTACTGCACAGATGTCAACATTCTCCATACTGAGGAGTGCTTCGAGCACGTGCATTTTAAGATTTAAACTCCTGGCGTTGAGTAGCATAATCCTCAGTTTTTTGTTAATTGTGCTGTTTATAGAGGCAGCTTTGACTTTTGAGCCTTGCCTAAAAAAGGCACTATAGCGGCAGCAAGAGCCTTGGCCAGTATTTGAAAACCTAAGGGTGACAGGTGCAAGCCATCTCTTAAGAAGCAACGCGGCTTGTCAGGCATGTCGTCCCAGGCTGACAGACACTGGATCCCCTTTGAATGATACCAGAAGCTTAGCCAATTGTTGAAATTGATAATTTTTTCTTTATACTGAGGTATCATTCTTGGTGAGGGCAGGATGCTACTCAGGGTCAGGGTCATACCAGCCTGGGCTAAATGATCAGAGAGCTCTTCCATGTCTCTTTTCATGTAGTCCAGGGAGGTACGTCTCAGGTCATTCACACCAACATGTACAATGACAGATCATATTTGCACTTGTTCTGGAGTGACCTGAGTGCTTGTGTTATGTGGCGGATTCTGGCTTCCGACAGGCAGCTAACAGTAACCTTCTGCTTGTCCAGCCTAGTGAGTGGGACGTCAGTGTGCCTGACTATAGAGTCACCTATTACTAGTGTGTTAGGTATGTTATTTCGCCTTAAGGGCTGTGATTGTGTGGAAGACTAATTTTGTGTTTTATGTGTTGTCTGGTTTGTGACCGGAAGTGCAGGTTGTTTGGGTGTCTGCTTTGGAGGTCTCTGATGCTTTTGCAGGTTTTTATTTAGAGCCTCCGAGTATGAGTTTGTGTATTTATGTGTATTTTTTGCCAGTGCTGTTTTAGTAGGTCTGTGTGCGGCTGGCATTGTGGTGCAAGTGTTAACCTTCTCCTCTTGACTGCCTGTTAAAGTCTCGGGTGGAGACAGCTTAGATTCCAGTTTGGCTGTATAATTGCATCTCTCGCATATGTTAGTGTTTTGTGGTAGGAGGAGAGGGTTGTCTGTGTACATGAGGCAGTTGTAACATTGCCTCAGGATACTCAGATTCACCAGCTGGACTGGAGAGTGCACCTGAAGTTGCCCTTTGGTCATGCCTGAATAGTAGGGTGAGCTGCTTAGTCGCTTGGTTGGTGAGGGGTGAATAAAGAGCGTTACCCTGCTGGGCAATCAGTGTCAGGGTATATTAGTGCTTGCTATTAGGTCAGAGCAAGTGCTAGGCTCTAAGATGCTTTTTGATTGCTTAGGTTGAGAGTTAGACTAGTTTCAAGGGAAAAATTGAAGAGGAGACTTATTGGAGCCAGGAATAATTTAACCGTAGCTAACTGGCACTGCCCGGTGTGCAAAACCGTGCAAATGCGTTTTTTATAGTAGGGAAATGAAAGAGATAGAAATTAGTCCAAAATGGCCAATAAACTACTAACTTCTGGGCTAGAACCACTCCTCCAGGGACAGACAGATTGCTCAAAGCTCCCTTCTCTCACAGGTGAACAGAGAAACTTCCTTCTATCCAAGTAAGGTATGGGCAACTCAGAAACTAGTATCACAGCCCTGAATTCAGCACTAGCCTGAAAACTGGACTATACTAGCTTAGAAAGGTGGGAAACAAGGAATTGTTTTTTTTTTAATTATTTTTTTTGAAAAGATAAGGCAAAAACAGTAAAAAATACACTTAAAACAGCTTTAAACGACTACAAACGATCAGAAAAGGCTATCGCACTTTAGTGTGTAGCCTATAACAGTTAAACAAATTATTTAAACAAAAAACAACTTTTTAAAAGTGCAAGCAGTCAAATAAGTACAATATGTGAAAAAAACAAGCTTTTAAATCACAATAAATGCTGGAAAATCTGTGTTTAGGTGGAAAACAGTTAAGTACAGCAAGAAAGTACAGAAAACTGATACTTAATCACTCCAAAGTCTCTCTCCTAAGCTAGAAGGCTTGTATCAGTTCCTAGTGCTACCCAGTAGGTTAGTTACAGGAAAGATCAGAAACAAGCGCAGATGTGGTCTTTTAAACCAGAAAGTTGAAAGAGATGGACAAACTGTCCAAATGGTCAATAAACTACAATTTCTGGGCCAAGAACCTCTCCTCTCATGGTAGACAGGCTACCTAGTGCTTACCGCTCCCACTGATAATCTAGAAGGCTTTCCTCCAACACAGAAAGGCTTGGGGAGCGCAGAAGCTTACAAAGAGTCCTGGAATAAAGCAAATCTGTAACTGGACTAGACAAGTTACAGGAAAGGCAGGGAACAAGTACAAATATAGGCTTTTAAGCCAGCAAGTTGAAAGAGATGGAAAACTGCCCAAACGGCCAAATAAACTACAATTTCTGGGCCAAAACTCACTCTTTCAGTGGAGGATAGGCTACTTAGTGCTTACCACTCCCACTGATAGGCTAGAAGGCTTTCCTCCAACACAGAAAGGCTTGGGGGCTCAGAAGCTTGCTAACAATCCTGGATACAGCAACTCTGTAACCGGACTAGGCTAGTTATAGGAAAGGCAGGAAACAGGCACAAGTGTGGCTTTCAAACCAGAAAGTTGAAAGAGATGGAAAAAACTGCTCAAACAGCCAATAGCTACAATTTCTGGGCCAGGGACCACTCCTCTTGTGGTAGATAGGCTACCTGATGCTTACCACTCCCACTGATAAGCTAGAAGGCTTCCCTCCAACACAGAAAGGCTTGGGGAGCTCAGAAGCTTACAAAGAGTCCTGGATACAACAAATCTGTACCTGGACTAGACTAGTAACAGGAAAGGCAGAAAACAAGCACAAACATAGGCTTTTAAATCAGAAGGTTGTAAGAGATGGAAAAGCTTCCCAAATGGCCAATAAACTATAATTTCTGGTCCGGAAACCACTCCTCCTGTGGTAGATAGGTTACCTAGTACTTACCATTCCCACTGATAAGCTAGAAGGCTTCTCTCCAACACAGAAGGGCTTGGGGGTTTAGAAGCTTACCAACAGTCCTGGATACAGTAAGTCTGTACCTGGATTACACTAGTTAAAGGAAAGGTGGGGACCAAACGCAAAACGGGCTTTTAACCAGAAAGTAGAAAGAGATGGAAAAACTGCCCACACAGCCAATAAACTACAATTTCAAGGTCAAAACCTACTCTTCCCATGGTAGATAGGCTACCTAGTGCTTACCACTCCCACTGATACAGTCCTGGATACAGCAAGTCTGTATCTTGACTTGACTAGTTACAGGAAAGGCAGGAAACACGCTTAGAATTTTTTTTTGTTACAGAAAAGCAGCTAAAACAGCAGTAAATACAATTCAAATTGTAGTGCAGGCCAGCACACCCGAGCGTGTAGCAACACTACGGCAAATACAGTTCAAATAAATGCAATAAAATTAACAAATGACTAAAAAACAAATGCAGAAGGCAGTAAATTAGAAGGCTACTAACAAACAGTAATAAGTGCAGAGTAAGAGCGACTGAACAGATAACAGCATGCAGAACAGCAACTAGGACAGTTACAGTAAGAGCAGATAAATTATATATATATATATATATATATATATATATATATATATATATATATATATTTTTTTTTTTTTTTTTTTGAGGGAAGGAACAGAGCAGGATTAAGAGGCTACAGGGGTTGTCCTTCCCAAATGCTCTCTCTGTACACAGTAGGAGTGCCTGAAATCAGAATATGATCTCACTGCACTCAGTTGAGTGAGCAAATGAGATGGCCCCAGAAGGAGTATCCAAATACAAATCTACAAGAGGGGCGGGCAATTTTAAAGCCACCAACATTAATACCAAAACAAGAACAGGGAGGGTGGGTAGAGAAATAACTGTAGAGATACAGCCACAACTTCAGTTGAGTTAATATTCGTGTGAAAAACACAAATAAATAAATTAAATACAGTACTATATGCAAAAGAGCAGATAAAAGTGTACTTAAATTCACTTCTACATCCTGATTAGGATTGGATAAAATCAATACAGTTGGTGCAAGAGAGGGGCTCAGTTACACAGGAGTGCTGGTAAGGGGAAAAATGCAGCTGAGATACCTCGCAAAGGGTTAAAACAATGCAGTGGTAGTGCACAACGAGCAAACAAGTAGAAACCCATGGAAACGCGGGGTTTAAATATCACAAAAATGAAAGTAAAATAGAAACGGGGGGGGGGGTAAAGGGCCCACAATAGGGACATTTTATAAATATTGCTGTTACAAAAATAAAAAAAAAATGACAGAATAACAGGTTTTACATTAGCATGAATTTTCTGGAGGGTATGAAGTCTAAAACTCAAATGTTTGTTAATATGTTTTACTTCTGTCCACACTGATTTGCTAAAGGTTGGCCAGAAAAACAAAATTTTATAAGGGACAGACCGAAAATATGATGCAAAAAATCTGTACATTCTGTAAAACTCTGGACAGTTGACAGGTATGGTCTCAAATAATCAATTTTCCTATACAGAGAAAAGGTATTTTAAATGCCCACCTTGTCTGTTTTCATAATCCAACTTTTGCATTCTATGTCTCACTCTCACACTTAAGCAGCACCTTTTTCATATCTCTCAACTGTCCAAATTTTGCCTAATATTTTGATCTGTTCCATGTAAAATTTGTAATTTCCTGGATTTTTGTGGCAAATCAGTGATGGTTGAATTCACTAAATAATGACAGGCATTTGAGTTTCAGACTTCAAATCCTTCAGAAAATGCACGGTAACCCAAGACCTCTTATTCCAGACAGCAACTTTCTAAATTTATAAGAGAAATATTTCAAATTTGTCCCTATTTTTGAGGCTTTGTTCCCCATTATTTTTGGCTTTGCCCAGATTTTTTGTGCTATGAGGTTGAGAGCTATGATTATGAGCATTGTATTTAGGCTTATCACTTGCCCCTGTTGAGGACAGTCCCTGTTTGGGCAGTTGTGTCCTGCAAAATTGGTATTTGTCCTGGGATTTTTAGCGCAAAAACGCTTCCTAAACTTTCGTTAATAGTTGCATAAAATATTACCTGAATTACCTAAATATTGAAAAAACAATATTTTAAAAGAATATGTTTTTATTTTGGCCATAAAAATGAAGCCCATTTCTTGCATTGGTTATACATGAGTGTATAGTGGTTCTGCAAAATCTCACTTTTCCATTGAAAATAACCCGCTTTATGCATCTGAAAAAGTGGCAACCTGGTCGTATTACAATCCATGACTTCCCAAAATAATTTTGATAACGGTACGCAAACGACCAGTTAACATCATAATCCACTCATAAGTACATTGATACAATTCTACGAAATAATGTCTCAGGTGCTGAACATTAAAATAGGAAACATGCCCCTAGTCAAATTCCATATCCCGGATGTAAACCTGCAGTCAATCACGTTTAACTGCTTTAAAAACATTGCAACTAATTTTCAAGACACCCTTAAATATTTCGGTCTAGACAACTACAACTGTGTTGCTAGGTGAAATATGCTTCTCTTCAGCCGTTCAGTAACCTACACATAGAACCACCGCCTACTGCCAAGTACTGGCCAATGAAAGTGCTACTGGGAGTGTCTCACATGCAACAACAAAGACAGACTGGAGTCAGAGGATGGAAAAGTGGAGGAAGCTGCATGCCTGTTGGCTACTTATCCCTTGGGGGTGGGGATCCGACATACGTCGTACCTCAGGAATCCAAAATCTACGCGGACGTGGTAAACAAGCTGGTGTAGGGGGACAGCTGTCAAGAGGAGCGGGGCTCGGCTGAGCCAGTGTCCGTTTTCTGCGGAGTTCGCATATAAGAACGTTTATTTGAGAATAAGTTTCCAACTTCAGCTACAGTGCTAGCTAAGTTTGGAAACGAAAATAAATTGCAAACGTCGTTTCTTATTTCTTTCTATATTACTAGTGTTTTTATACTTTAGAATTTCTGCAGAAATCCCAGAAAAAAATCGAAAACGAGCGCTACTAACAATGGAAATACGCACAAATAAAAGAAGTGTTTGTGGTAAGCACAATGAACTGGTACATGAAATTATAGTTACGGGAAAAAAACTTAGAAAGTGAATGAAGTGTAAATTAATGAGCCTTTTTACGTTAGGTTTCACGTATATTTTATCATACATTCGGATTAAGAAAACACTGCACTGAATGACTGATGGTTATCTTTTATGTTTCTATTTCCAGGGTCCATTATTAATTACTTTACGTCAGCCAGGTTCCTAATCTACCTAGGGCATTCATTATCAACATGGGTGAGTAAATTAACAGTTTGCTGCTTAGAAGTCACACATAACCAGTTTTCAAATGAACATCCTGAATGAGCGGTCTCCTGTCATTTGCATGTGAAAAGTCTCCAAGCTTGCTGTCAGCTGACATTTCCCTGGGGCTTTGGGCTACTGGGTGGGTAGTAACTTGCTTCGATCTTGCATCTCTTGTCATTTGCGCTACGGCTGCACACATATGTATTTTTATAATAATGAATACTGCGTGTGTTTGGAGTGTCCAGCTTTGCTTCATTATCTTGATTTTTATATAAAGTTTACTGAAACCATATATTGAGTGGCTGAAAGCTGTTGGGGGTTATCGTGCCCCACAACGATGCTGCTCTCTGCAGAAATACCAGTTGGTGTACAGTCCATCGTCCAAATAACTACCTATGTTTGGAGTTGCTGTTTGCGGTTACACCACTCATATTTTTCCATACATATTTGTCCATATTTTCGCAGAATGTCCATACTTTTGCCACATATTTTTGGTCTGCCCTCATAAATTTTGTGTTTTTCTGGCAATTCATAGGAGATTGAAGTCATTAAGTAATGACGGACACTTGCGTTTCAGATTTCATGTCTTTCAGGAAATGCATGGCAACACAACACCATTTTTTCTAGTAGATTACTAAGGTTATAGGAAATATTTTAAATCTGTCCCAATTTTTGTCCTTTG
>NC_056735.1:1292775918-1292823418 GCF_019279795.1 Protopterus annectens
CGGGAAAAGCTGAAAGACATAGGTTGGGAGCCTGGCCTATAAGTTAAGGTGTTGCCTTACAAAACAGAAGGTACAGGGTTTGAATCTAAAGGGGATAACTGGCTAGGCTTAAAATGGCTCACAATAGCCTAGTATGAATCTATGAATCTATGAATCTATGAATATATATATATATATATATATATATATATATATATATATATATATATATTTGGATTCACTTTATAATTTTTAAATACTGAAATTCCGAATTTCACTATTCTGAAATTATTCGAACCTTTAAAAGGTTTTGTACCAAGATAATGGAGAACAGCTACAGAGGATCTCCCACAGACCTAAGCAGTTACAGACCCATAAGTCTGACCAGCTTCATATGCAAAGCCTTGGAAAGACTTATCATGAAATTAATCAGTCAGGGCATAGTGAACCTCCAAACACTGAACCTGTCTTAATTTGGATTTATTAAGGGCAGGTTTTGCTTACTCAATGTGGTGGATTTTTCTGGAAAGGTCACTAAAAGCAATGAATGAAGGCAAAATGGTACACACTGCATACTTTGACCCCAACAAAGCTTTTGACACAATTCCCCACTCAAGCATAGTAGAAAAGCTAAATAAATTGGGAATAAATAAACCCCAATGTCACCCACTGGATTGCCAGCTAGGTCACACAGATAAGACACAGAATAGGAAAAGTTACCTCCGCAAAGTGACCACTCACCAGTGGGAGTCCCTCAGGATCCTCTTCTGTTTGGCATCTACTTTTCTGAAGTAAAAGCCAATACCAAAGGGCTCTGGCTAAGTATGCACATGACTGAAAGCTAGGAGCAGTCATAGAATCCTCAAATGACTTGGCTACTGAAGAGTGCATTGAATTTAGTATTGCAGAATTATACCTTTAACATTTTGTAATGGTTGTCACTGTTTACTTTATTGTTCTTGTGGTCTATTTTTGAATATTAGTGGTTGATATATAAATTAAGTCATTTGAAGAAACAAAATCAATCCTTTAATGCTTTATTAATGTTTGTCTCTGCTAAGTCTGTCATTTTAAGTAGTCTGCTTTTGAATATTAGACATTAATGCATATTGACACATAAATGAACACCTTCATATATTATGCAGAGGAAGTGGATAATGCATGAGGTCATAGTGGTACACATTATTGTAGTTCCTCAGCAACTCTAAAAAGATACACCAGGCATTGCATATAATACTAGTGATCCACCACATATTGTATTTTTTGCTTGACAGCTTTAGTATGAAAGACATTAGCTCATCGCTTTTGAAACAACAGTGCTTATTTTAGACAGTGCACTAACACTTTATGTTACACTTATAGTGAAAGAAAGAAAACTCAGAATCCCTGCATTCCATGGCTTAAATGTGTCATGTCCCACTTCTTGCAGCCAAACTCCCTAATAAAACCACCCCTACAACCTCTGCAACCTCTCACAATTAACCTCACTCCAGAAACCCCAAACTAAGCTACACTGTACTGACCATTCCTTCTCCATTCTTGCACACAAACTCTGGCAATCCCTCCCCCTTCACCTTAAAGAAGTCTCCTTTTTCCCCACCTTCAGAGCTCAGCCTGAAAGACACCTTCATTAAAAATCTGACTGCAAGTACTTTCCACTGGACACATAATCTAACTCCGTGCTCACCTGCATCACTTCTAGTTTGACCCTCTGTTCTCATTTGCCTCTTCCCTCTTATAGTTACTACAAAAATTAATTTGCATTTGATTTTCTGCTCTGGTAATATTATTTATATAATGTATCAATTGTCTATGGGATTATCTACCTTCTGTGACTACTCTGTGTTTATGAATTTATGAATTTGTTCTGTTTTTTTTTTTTTTTTTTTTGAATCTCTTTACTTGGGCTGTGCCTGCAAATGGTCTGTAGTGATCAGTGTACTACCTTGGTAAACAAACTAAAATAAATAAATCTTGTGTTCCTTAAGGATCCCATAACATTTAAGAAGGTTTTCAAGTTGTTTCACATTTGTTTCATTATAGGTTCTGCATAACTGTAAACAGTGTTTTAAATGTAGTCTTATTGGCAGAGAAGAGTGTAAGAATAATAACCTATCTATCCCTGGAGTCTTTGTCTTACAAAATATAGACCAACACTGTGGTGGTTATTCCTGCTGCCTTCTGTTGCGGAAAAAACTCAAGGACAAACAGAAAAGGGAGGTGAAGTTCTTATTAATGTTAATGTTAATTAATTAATTAATTAATTAATGTTAATTAATCTTCTGTACTTGATGATGATGATGATGATGATCCATGATGGTCCACTGCTTGTGTGGTGATCATTCACAGGTCCTTTTCATCATGTTTTATGGTCTGTCATGCTCAAAGTTATATGTGACTTTCAGGTTATTGTATCCAGGGTGCAGAATTTTGCACTTTCCCTGCACTGAACCTCATCTCTCACCTCTCTGCTGAGGTATAGGGGACCTTCAGAGCCTTTTTCAGAGTTTTTCCCCTATCCAGGATTCCGTCTGCGTTTTTTTTTTTTTTTGTCATTTACATATAGGCTGTGTTAATTGCTGCAAGATGTCAATGAAGAACATATCGAATGATGAGGGCCATACCTGTCAATCTGTTAGAGCAAGAAATCTGAACAAAGTCATAAATAACAGTGCTACATAACCCCCAAAATAGGGACAATTTTTAAGCCAATGAATCCGTACATTCATCCAACTTATGTTTGAATTTGGTTATTGATGAACTTTTCTTCACATAGATGGGAAGGCTGTTCCAGAGAAGGAGTAATTTTTCAGACACATATGTCCCTACAACATTTCCTGATTATGTCACAGACAAGGTTTAGGGCCTTGCAATGGGCATTTCTGATGCTGTTTGTTTTATGGATGAGCAACAAATCCATTACTGTGGGATTTGAGGCTGTCTTGGAAACTAAGCATTAATTGCTGCATAGCAGCCTGTAGGAGACCGAGTACAGGGATAGGACTTGGTGTTTACTCTCTGTATTCTTTTTTGTGAGGAGCATTTGTGGGCAAGATGCTGCAAGTGACTGGTCAGGTACATACACTGGTGGCAAGACTGAAAAAAATAACAGTAGGGCTAGGCTAGGCCCGGGGGAGGTTGGTCACCCCCTGTTGTAGAAGGAAGTAGCAGTCCACAAAAATCACAAAAAACAATAGGTCAAAAAAGAGTCATAAAGACGATAGAGTGGACTGTTGAGGATAAGAAAGAAATTATGTATTGTTACTGTTATACAAGAAGCCCAGAATTTCAAGACACAAGATATACAAAAAAAGGCTAAGAGAGAAATTAGAGGAAATAAAAATACTTACATGAGAAAAACTGTCAGAATCTTAAAATAAAAATTTCTGTTTGTTAATACAACAGATTTATGAAAAAAATATATAGACCAAGAAACCTTGATCTGTTTGGAAAAAGAAGCATCTGAGGAAGTATAAAAATGTAAAGAACAAAATCTAGAGATTTTTGAAAGGTGTAAAAAAGAAATGTGGACATGGGAAAGAAAGAGAGATCTGTTATAGTGTAATATTTATGCAAAGAAGAAAGCCAAGTTAATCCATACAAAAAAGACAACCCCAAGGATATTTGAAGGGAAATACAGGCAAAGGCATCCAGATAAGGAAAAATTCACAATAAAAAAAAAATAAGATCACAAAGCAGGTACTTAGAACAGAAGATTAGTAAAGTAGAAGTTAAAAAATAGAAGTTGAAGTTATGGAATATTTGAGAAGTGAAGGATTTAGTGTAGAAAGTCTAACGCAGGTTACATCACAGCATAATGGAATGAGTAAGATCAGGAGACATCTGAAGAAGAAATATGGACATGGGAAAGAAAAGAGATTTAATATGATGTAATGTTTATGTAATGGGGAAAGCAAAACTAATCAATATGTAAACAGCAACACCAAAGAAATGTGAAGAGAAATACGGGCAAAGGCATCTGGACATGGACATTTTTACAATACAGAAAATAAGAAAACAGAGAAAAAGTAGAAAAGAGGATTAGTAATGGAGAAGTTAAAGAAATAGAAACTGAGGTTATGGATTACCTGTGAAGTGAAGGATTTAGTGTAGAAAATCTAAATCAGACAACAACACAGCAGGATAGAGCAATGGATCCTGAAATTAAGGAGAAACCAGTGGAGAGAGAAACATCTGATCAGTTGCCATATGAAGATACTTTGGAGCCTTCCATAGGAAACCTGTATAAATGTTCAGTTGGAGTTGCACAGCAAGGGGAGGAACAGGAAACTGTGGCAACTCTGATGCAGTCAATGTTGTGGAGTAGGCCAGTGAGTTCCCATTTGAAAGAGTAAGGGATGACACAGGATGAAACTGAAGAAATTGTGGCACAGGAAGATGCTCCGGAACTTTCTATAGAATGACAACTGGAAGTGGAGAACAAAGAATTTGCTCTCAGTTTAGAAGAAAATGATCTAAGAGAAGAGTTGCTTGATTTAATAGAGATGGCCAGACATAATACAATCAATGAAAGAAATAGACTACAGAAAGTCAATAAAACCCCAAAAGTTAGAAGTTTGATAAAAGAAATGAACATTGTAATTAGGACTGTGTCACATTGCCAGCCCAGCTATCTGGAATTTTGTAAATAATTCTATGTTATTTGTGAATATGGATAAGATTTATACATAAGTGTGTGTAAAGTACTGAGATAAAATGTAACCACACCATGCCCCTTTGGAATAGAACAGGAATGTACCTGCACTGTTTTGACTGTTTAGATGTATATGGTTACTGGAAATAGGAGGCTAACTTGAAAAATTCAGAGAAAATAGTTGTAATTGTTTTATAACCATGTAATAAAAGAGATGTTATCTCTCAGTTTCAATGCAACAGGAGACTTGATGTCTAGAACTAGCAGTTTTTCGTATTGTCTAAGTGTGGAGAAATGTAAATTATTTTATCACTTCCACCATTTGCTACAAGATCTGAGGGCTATGTATTTTTCACATGGAGATGATAAATGCTGGTAGCGTCTGACAATGGGAGTTAAGTTTGTGAACTAAAGTCAGGTGACAAAAAGTGGTGTCATCCAAGTTAACCCAGCAGTAATATTTGATATTAATTTAAGAACTCTCTCAGAGAGAGACTGTGTATTTTATATCTTGCCTTGGACTAGAAACATTCACTCACCACCTTCTGCACTTGCCTTGTGGTAAGTAAGTTTTTAGGGTCTAGTAACTCTTAGATTCAGATATGAATATGGTAAAGTATAGCTTAGATGTATTCTTTATTTATTTGAGAGTGTCCTGCAATGTTGTTTTAAATATTTCCTATGATTTTGAACTCTGAAGTCACTGTGACTACATATTTAGTATTGTCTTCTTCTTTTATTATTTATTATTGAATATATTTAAACTTTTCTTTTGTGGCTGGTCTGTTTAGAGATATTTTAGCTCTTAACAGACCACTGTACAGGACACTTCTAATAGCCTGGCTTGGTCAAACTACCATTTGGATTAACAGTAACATTACGCGGTAAGATTGAATACCCTTTGTTAAGAACCTTAAAGTAGCTGATAAGTAGTGGCTGGTGGCAGTCGGAACTACCTTATAGTCTGGGCAGAATGGGGCATAGCTACTAAACCTGTGTCAGCTTTCCCCAGGTCTGTGTTTGTGTTTGTGTATAAATCAAATCTCAAAGTGTGTGTGTGTATGTGTGAACTACAGGGACCCGAGACACTGGTTAGACAGAGAGGGTGCTGGAGGTCTTAGCTTGGCCACTCAGCTGAGTTCTCAACTCTATAGCTGTGCCAGTGGGGAGTCTTATTGGGGATCTGGAGAAAGAGGGAGAAACCAGCCCCAGACTGACTGTGATCTCTGTGTGCTCTTAAGGGAAACTGCACTTTACTGTGTGTGTCCTTGTCATTCTCCCACTGTGTATGTTCCCCACTGTTGCCAGTGGTGAGGATTGAGGCTCCTTGATTACTGGGCCAGTGCTGGGGCGTCACACTGTGCATAGAGATTCATGTGATATAGCAAAAGTAAACAGGACATGTTACTGTGCAGCTAAATTAATAACAGTTAAAGTCTTACTAAAAAAACACAGGGTATTAAGAGAAAGGAAGGGAAGAAATCGAATGACATCATGGAAGTATCAAATAGAGAAAACTATAAAGCAATTAAGACAAGAAGTGTCACTGTTAGAAGAGTGTAGAAGAGGGAACAGATCAACAAAAATACTCAGAAAGATAGATGTGATAAAAGCAATGCGCAGTATCAGAACAGATCAGGATCTGTCGTGCACTATCGCAAATAGTAAACTAAAAATATCAGCACAGGCAGAAAAAACATAGACGATATGCAGATAAACATAAAGGAAAAGTACAAAATGAGTAATTTATTGATGATCCCAGAAGTGTTCTAGAGAATTGGGAAACAAGCTAAAAGGAATTGAAAAGACCACCAAAACAAAGAAGAAATAGATACATTTTGGAGAAATAGCTATGAAGAGCCTGTGGAACATAACAAAGATGCAAATGGATAGAAGAAGTAAAAGAAAGAATAAAAAGTTCAAATGCATAGGATATGAAATAGGATGAAGTAACAGCCAGAGAGATTGAAACAAAGTTAAGAAAAGTTCCTAATTGGAAAACCCAAGGCCCAGATGCAGTACCTAACTTCGGGCTAAAAAGTGTTAACACCTTTACATGAATAGTCATGAGTAAGAAGTTCTTATATGTGCACCCCGAACAGACACCAGCATGGTTAACAACAGGAAAAACAATACTCCTACTTAAGAGAGAACGTGCAAGCTATCCTAAAAACTATACACCAGTAACTTGCCTTCTGACGATGTATAAACTGTACACTGGAATTGATGCCAACAGAGTTTATAGTCGTTTAGATGCAAAGTCAGTCATGGCAGTAGAACAAAAGGGTAATAAAAGAAAGTAATATGGAACAAAGGATCATTTGCTGTTAAAGTCATAATGGGGAGCTGTAAGCAGGAAGAATATAAGTATGGCATGGATAGACTACAAAAAAGTATTTGACAGTATCCCACATTTATGGATAAAAGAGTGCTTAAAAATGTTTAAGATACACCCTACATTGATCGATTACATTACAGCGACCATGAAACAGTGACAAACCACTTTGCAGTTAAGCCATGATAAAGGACAGATTATTATTCCAGGGATAAAAATTCAAAGAAGGATATTCCAGGGTGACTCTCTGTTGCCACCGCTCTTCTGTCTTGCCCTTAACCCATTAAGTTGTCTACTTAATTGAGTAGGTCATGGCTGCAGTTTGGCTCCCAGAAAACAGCAAAGTGTGAAGACTTTTCATCTTCTTTTTGTAGATCATTTAAAACTGTATGGTTCATCAGATGAGGAACTGAAAGCACGACTGCAAGTGGTCAAAACTTTTTCAGATGTAAGACAGTCATTTGGTCTTGAAAAATGTGCAAAAGTACCTTTAAAGCAGGAAAGCTGTAGCACCAAGAAAACATCAGTTTGGGACAGGAATGTGATATAAAATAATTTGAGCAAGAGGGAATGTATAAATATTTGAGAACTGACAAAGGCTCAACAATAAAACATGAGCAAATGCAAATATGACTTAGTACAGAATTTTTAGAAGACTAAAAGTAATACTGAAAACAATGTTGACGTCTAGGAACAAAGTCCAAGCTGTAAACCAGTTTGCTTTTCCTGTCCTCCTGTCCTAACTTACAGTTTTGGAATGATTGGTTGCCTCCAAAAGGTGTTGGATAGGTTGGACAGGAAAACAAGTAGGCTGCTTCATGCTTACCAATTCATTTATAAAAATCAGTGCATACCAAGATTACATATTCCCCATTCTGAAGGAGGTATGGGCCTTCTCAAAATTGATTATATGTATATATCTGCAGTCATGGGACTGCATACATATTTGCTGACCTCACAAGACCCAAATACAGTGAAAGTTTTGAAACATGAGGAGAATAAGTCTAAGATGACTTCCCTGCTTAGTTTAGCAGAAGTGTATTGGCGTGAAGAGGGAATGGAAATCAAACCAGAAGTAGATAAAAATCAGGCAGCAACTGAATGTTCCAAAAAATGAAAGAATATAAGATGAAGAATCAGATGAGAAGGCAATATATGTGGAAAATGCTTAAATATAGCTGCAAGCATAAAAAACTCTTGGAATAACCTCATGTCGATCAGGATTGTACACAAGAATGGTTAAGGAGAGGTGAATTTAAACCAAAAGACGACAGGTTAATATTGGTGGCCCAAGACAGTGTACTACATACATGTTGGTTTACAAAGTCCATTGAAAATGTGGGAGAAACAGACAAATATAGGCTTTGTAAAACAGAATTAGAAATAGTCACACATCTTGTTGCTGGTTGTGATGTACTAATGGCAGAAGGACTGTATACTGAAAGGCATAATAATGTGGCAAGACTGTATCATTGGGGATTGTGCAAACATTATAATGTTGAAGTAGCTGAAAAACAATTGAAACATGAGTTACAAAGCATCATAGAGAATGATGGTGTATATCACATGGGATCTTCCATTACTAACAGTTCAAAAATAGATGCGAGAAAACCAGAGATAGTAGTCCATGAAAAGAAGATAAAAGTAGCATTGATCTTTGAAATTGCTTCACTCAGTGACTATAATGTCTCGCATACAGAGAGACACAAAGTCATAAAATACCAGGATCTGCAGGTAGAAAAGAGGGCAGTGTGGAAGATCGATACCCAGACAGATCCAGTAGTGGTAGGAGCTATGGGTCTTATAAAAAATAATTTACAGTCATAGTTAGATATCTTATCAGTACATATAACTCTGTACAAATTGCAGAAGGAGTCATTACTGGGCACATTGCAGGTGCTGTGAAGAGCACTTCTGGCTAACATCAAAGATTGAAACAATACTAATTTTATGAACTTTAATCATACTTTGACTTAGGAATGGGGTTCATTCCAGCCATGGTATTAGAAACCCAAAAGACTTGGAGAAATTAAAAGAGGCATTATGGGATATTATCGAGGGCCATCCAGTGCTCTTGGCCTTAGATTGGCTGCTTCTTTTACCTGTGATTGATTCCATACAAACCATCACTGTCTTGACTTCTACTCAGGCAACTCTCCTCATATGCTTCTACCCTACTCCTGGCCCTTATAACTTACTGCAAATTTTTTGATAGGGTACTAATTGAGAGGCCTTCCTAAAATCCAGAGAGATGAGTCCCACTGGTGCTGCCTCATGCATTTCAAATGCTGTTGTTTGTTGAACTGTAGGTTGGTTTGGTTGTCAGCTCTCCATTCCTCAAGTAGGCTGTCCTTTACAAAGGTCTCATTACTGTCTCTGAGGATCCTGTCCAATACCTTGCTAGGCACTGACAGCCTAATTGACCTTTAATTTCCTACACTAGTCTTGCTGCTTCTTTGGAATAAGAGGACAGCAAAATATGTTTTCCAGTTTTGTGGCCCCATTAGACAGAGCCTTCTTCCTGAGTACTTGCTAATTTTCTGAACACTCCTAACTAGTAGCCATCTGGGTCCTTTGCTTTTTTCCCTTAAGGTGACCAATCCTTTTCTCACCCCCCCATATTGGATCGTTCCATTCATCTATCATGTCCCTCTTCCCTCTGTCCTTCTAGCAGAGTACTCTTCTCTTTTACGGTAATGTGATCATCACCATCCTAAACTTCATTCTGTCCTTGAGCAACTTGTTTTTGATGTCAGCATGGAAGGCTAGCCAAGTTATATCAAAACAGAAGAGCTGTATTACATAGCTGATGACATTCCAAACAGCAAAAGGATGCCATTGCCAGTAAGCAAATTGAAATTAAATGTTTGGTGCAAGTAAACCATCTGAAAAAGCTACCAGAGAGATTATATGGGGCTTTTCAGAGTAATTTGAGTCTAGAATCGTGACATTTTTTGAGTTATGTGAGAGAAATCAAGAGAAGTGAGAGCATTTTGCAGTGCATCGCAAAACTGCATAGATTAGCTGAGTATTTACCATTTTGGACAGCAGCTCATACAGTAGACGAGCTAACAGGTATGTGATGGGCGTTTATTGTGAAAACATATACCAGAGACTGCTTTCTGAGAAACATTTGTCACTTGGAACACATGCAAAGTGTAGCAGTATTAATGGAAACAGCAACCAGATACACATTAAAATTACAACGGAAGGCAAAGTCTGCCATTAGAAAATGTCTTCTAACTCTTGTAAAAGCAACATGTTTTTGTCTGTTGCAGGCATCGTAAAGCTGAACTATGTTGGCTTAAACAGACTGTACAAAATGTAAGGATAAAGGTTATAGTGAGAGAGTTTGCAAGTGTAAACTAGAAAAAAGGAACAGAATGGTAAACATAGACAGGAAAATGGCAAATAAGTCAGTGTGTACACAAAATGGTGCATGTAAAAAGTGAGGAAGGGTCAGACAGGATGGTATCAATCACAGAAAATACATGTTTTGATCTAATGTGCTTTTGTAGAATGATTCCAACTTACAGAGAATTGTGTCACTTCAGAAATAACAGGAGTGACATTCAAGACAGAAATGAATATAGGAAATAATTTGTCAGTTACGCCTATGTAAATGCTTGAGATATTGCTTTCCTGCACAACGAGTTGTTCATTTGTGTTGTTAAATACTGCATCAGTATCAAACATGTTGGCTGGTTGTTGTGCAACAGGATGTAGCTCTGCATTTGTTTACTCTTACTGTTAATCTGCATGACTCTCCGAAGTAACTCTGCTGTTGCGCTGCCATCCAGGATTGACAGGAGACACCCTACCAGCTGTGGCACTGAGCTCATAATGTGGCTGTATTGCAAAAAACAGTTTAGGATGCAGTGGCCACACTTGCTTCATTCTTGGCACTAGACTATGGTATTGCCCTCCAAGTGACATCAGGAGTTGCTGCAGTGCTAAAGAATTTAGGGCGAAACTACTTGAGCTCCACCAAAACAATCAGCAGTAACATTAAACTGCTGATTTTCCTGGTTCATTGCCACACTAAATCTTGAGTATAGATGTTTACTGTTTCATTATATATGAATTGTATATACTGATATGCTAGTCCACTGTTTAGTTCAGGTTATATTCCACCTGTTGTTCACTTGTAATTACTTCCTTTTACAAACTATGTATTTTTCAAAAAATGTGCAGTGTTTCATTGTTCTGTGTTGCAGTCTATGTACTTTATTATTCAGACTTGGTTTAGTGAATATGCTTTTTCAGAATATTTAACTGCGTTTGGCTTTTTTCATTCTTATCTTCTTCTTCTTCTTTCGGCTGCTCCCATTAGGGGTCGCCACAGCGGATCAACTGTTTCCATTTTTTCCTGCCATCTGCATCTTGCTCTGTCACACCAGCCACCTGCATGTCCTCTCTCACAACATCCATAAACCTTATCTTAGGCCTTCCTCTTTTCCTGTTACCTGGCAGCTTCATCCTTAGCATTTTTTCCCAATATACTTTGCATCCCTCCTCAGCACATGTCGAAACCAATGTAATCTTGCCTCTCTGGCTTTGTCTCCAAACCTTCCAACCTGGGCTGACCCTCTAATATACTTATTCCTAATTCTGTCCATCCTCGTCACACCCAGTGCAAATCCTAACAACTTCAACTCTGCCATGTCAAGCTCTGACTCCTGCCTTTTTGTCAATGCCACTGTCTCCAACCCATATAACATAGCTAGTCTCACTACCCTCTTGTAGACCTTCCCTTTCACTCTTACTGGTACTCGTCTGTCACAAATCACTCCTGACATTCTTCTCCACCCACTCCATCCTATACTCTCTTCTTCACCTCTCTTCCACAATCCCCATTACTCTGAACTGTTGATCTCAAGTATTTAAACTCATCCACCTTCGCCACCTCTACTCCCTGCATCCTCACCATTCCTATATCTTCCCTCTCATTCACACACATATATTCTGTCTTAGTCCTGCTGACCTTCATTCCTCTTCTCTGTTGAGCATATCTCCACCTCTCCAGGATCTCCTCCACCTGTTCCCTACTCTTACTACAGATCACAGTGTCATCTGCAAGCATCATAGTCCACAGGGACTCCTGTCTGAGCTCGTCTGTCAACCTGTTTATCACCATTGCAAATAAGAAAGGGCCCAGAGCTGATCCTTGATGTAATCCCACCTCCACCTTAAATGCATCCGTCACTCCCACCGCAGACCTCACCACTGTCACACTACCCTCGTACATGTCCTGCACCACTCTTACATACTTCTCTGACACTCCTGACTTCCTCATACAGTACCACAACTCCTCTCTAGGCACCCTGTCATATGCTTTCTCTAAGTCCACAAAGACACAATGCAACTCCTTTTAACCTTCTCTGTACTTCTCCATCAACACTCTCAGAGCAAACATTGCATCTGTAGTGGTCTTTCCTGGCATGAAACCATACTGCTGATCACTAATCATCACCTCCCTTTTTAACCTAGCTTCCACTACCCTTTCCCATAACTTCATGCTGTGACTGATCAATTTAATCCCTCTGTAGTTACTGTAGCTCTGCACATCACCCTTATTCTTAAAAAAATGGTACCAAAACACTTTTTTCATTCTTATATGTGCATAAATTGCACTGTATTCTTTTGTATATAAAATGCAATCCCATCCTGTGGCCGAAATTGGCCCAATTGAGGTCTGCCTACTGTCCCAGATAAACTTGAATGAATAAGCGAGTAAATAAATTATGTACATAAATAAATAACTAAACAAATAAGTAAGACTTGTATTGGTAGAATAATTGTGCCTGCACCACAGGTAGGTAACACACAGGACTTGTGTGCATAACAGTCCCCTTTAGCCATTGTTTCCTATTCAGCTGTCCCCTAGGTTTCACGTGTCCTAGGTTATTGTGTCTAAACAGCAGCTGAGTGTAGCTGGTACAGATGCTGCTTTGTATTACACATTAGTTGTTTTGCAGTTACCTATGGTGTGTTATGAATGTACATTTTTTAATGGACAGTGTTGAAGTGTCGTTGCATGTGAGTTTTGACATCCTGAATTTTCTGTTTTAACTTTAATGTAAATGTATATTTTATTTGATTGCCATTCTGTTAATACTTCGATGTTATGTAAATTAGTATCTTATTAGTCTTTTGTTTCATCTGTTTATTGAAAGTGATTTTATTAATCCTTTTTTATCTAACTTTTACCAGCTGATTGTCTGAATTATATCAGTTATATAAAATGCTTTCCCATGGAGCACTATAATAAAGGGGGAGTTGAGTTGAATAGAGCTGTTAAACAGAGAAACTAGGAATGAGTAATTGCTATTATGAGAATGTAAATTTGATGTAAAAGGATGGTTTAAAAGTATCAATTACTGAAAACTGATTTTGGCCTATTCAGGAGAAACTAATTATCTACAGAAATTGTGGATTGGATCCTAAATGTCGATGGTAGTCAGGAAGCAGTGAGTTGAAAAAAAACACACTAGCTAAGTGAACTCATCAACTAATCTTCACTTTGATTTCCCTGCCATTCTCGCAAACACACTGGACACACACACACACACACACACACACACACACACACACACACACACACACACACACACACACACACACACAACATTGCACTTACCTTAGGGTGATTGTCTCTTGGGACAACAGTCTCACAAACAACCATGTAGCACAATCTTCACACAGACCACTCATTTGCCTTACAGTACACTTCCAACACAGATTACATCTCCTTCCCTACACACACACATGCACACACATACAAACACACACACACACACACACACACACACACACACACACACACACACACACACACACACACACACACACCACCAAACACTAAATTCCATGGATACCAAAAGCTTCTGACTGCACACAGCAACCCTCGATCACTCAACACTTATCCACTATGCACACACACATACAATTACCAGTCAACCATCAAATTCTATTCGCAATACAAACAGACACGTCAATTCCATTCAACCATTCAGAGATACACACACACACACACACACACACACACACACACACACACACACACACACACACACACACACACACACACACACAATCCTTGCCCAGAGTGCTGTGGTCTGGCATTGATGTAGTAACTTAGTCAAAAAGCACACTGACTTTCAACTGGTTCAAAATACAGCAGCAGTATATGCACCCCAGCCTTGTTGATAATACCCATCTCCTCTGTGGTAATGTATTCATGCTGGTTTTGCAGACTCTTTAATAAACTCTGTGTTCCTAAGTACAGTGGCTGTACAGTCAAAGTGGTCTGAAGTAGTCAATATGCAGTCAACGGCATCTGAAAAGGCAACGTCGTTGTGAAGAACAGCGTCCACAAGAATTGGCTTGCATGAGCAAATTGCAAGTAATGTTAGTCAACAGTTCAGATCTGAAGAATTTGAAATATTCATAAAATAAAATGTTATTAAATATTTTATGTTTGCACTTCACCACAACTTTTGGCTAAGTTATAAACACTGTCATCACTGACAGGCCATCACACAAAACTCTGTGCAAGGGACGTCATTTTTTGCTGCTGATATCCCTGCAAATCTAGAATTTAGGTTGGCTGGAGTTCTCACATATTAATTTTTTTTACAGATAAAAGTTGTTTTTGAATTGAGCCAAAATTTAAGGTTCCATCCTCAAATGAGCTGGCTGGGAGATTTGCACAAATATTTATGGTTGTGAAACCTTTAATGTAATCCCCAGTGTTAACTCCCTGCAACGTAAGATAAATTATGCTCTGTCACTTACCATAATGACACACACACACACACACACACACACACACCTATCAGTACTATACTAGCAGTGTTATTTTTGAACAGATGTTTGCATTCCAGATCAGATTTAATGAAAGGTGTGTGTAAACTATAATATGAATATACAGTTGCACACATATTGCCAGTAATGGAAGAAAGAAGAGGTGAGAGAAATGGTATGCATCTGTCAGAAGCTTTACTCCATCAAGTACATTCAGGGTAGTCATAGTTCATAGTTCATAGGTTTTTACTAGGCTAACAACCTCAGCGGCCTTTTTAAGTCTAGCCATGCCTCCCAAATCTCTGGCAAGTAGACGAGTAGGCGAGCTAACAGGTATGTGTTGGGCGTTTATTGTGAAAACATATACCAGAGACTGCTTTCTGAGAAACATTTGTCACTTGGAACACATGCAAAGTGTAGCAGTATTAATGGAAACAGCAACCAGATACACATTAAAATTACAACGGAAGGCAAAGTCTGCCATTAGAAAATGTCTTCTAACTCTTGTAAAAGCAACATGTTTTTGTCTGTTGCAGGCATCGTAAAGCTGAACTATGTTGGCTTAAACAGACTGTACAAAATGTAAGGATAAAGGTTATAGTGAGAGAGTTTGCAAGTGTAAACTAGAAAAAAGGAACAGAATGGAAAACATAGACAGGAAAATGGCAAATAAGTCAGTGTGTACACAAAATGGTGCATGCAAAAAGTGAGGAAGGGTCAGACAGGATGGTATCAATCACAGAAAATACATGTTTTGATCTATTGTGCTTTTATAGAATGATTCCAACTTACAGAGAATTGTGTCACTTCAGAAATAACAGGAGTGACATTTAAGACAGAAATGAATATAGGAAATAGTTTGTCAGTTACGCCTATGTAAATGCTTGAGATATTGTTTTCCTGCACAACGAGTTGTTCATTTATTTTGTTAAATACTGCATCAGTATCAAACATGTTGGCTGGTTGTTGTGCAACAGGATGTAGCTCTGCATTTGTTTACTCTTACTGTTAATCTGCGTGACTCTCCGAAGTAACTCTGCTGTTGCGCTGCCATCCAGGATTGACAGGAGACACCCTACCAGCTGTGGCACTGAGCTCATAATGTGGCTGTATTGCAAAAAACAGTTTAGGATGCAGTGGTCACACTTGCTTCATTCTTGGCACTAGACTATGGTATTGCCCTCCAAGTGACATCAGGAGTTGCTGCAGTGCTAAAGAATTTAAGGCGAAACTACTTGAGCTCCACCAAAACAATCAGCAGTAACATAAACTGCTGATTTTCCTGGTTCATTGCCACACTAAATCTTGAGTATATATGTTTACTGTTTCATTATATATGAATTGTATATACCGATATGCTAGTCCACTGTTTAGTTCAGGTTATATTCCACCTGTTGTTCACTTGTAATTACTTCCTTTTACAAACTATGTCTTTTTCAAAAATGTGCAGTGTTTCATTGTACTGTGTTGCAGTCTATGTACGTTATTATTCAGACTTGGTTTAGTGAATATGCTTTTTCAGAATATTTAACTGCATTTGGCTTTTTTCATTCTTATCTTCTTCTTCTTCTTTCGGCTGCTCCCATTAGGGGTCGCAACAGCGGATCAACTGTTTCCATTTTTTCCTGTCCTCTGCATCTTGCTCTGTCACACCAACCACCTGCATATCCTCTCTCACCACATCCATAAACCTTATCTTAGGCCTTCCTCTTTTCCTGTTACCTGGCAGCTTCATCCTTAGCATCTTTTTCCCAATATTCTCTGCATCCCTCCTCAGCACTTGTCGAAACCAATGTAATCTTGCCTCTCTAGCTTTGTCTCCAAACCTTCCAACCTGGGCTGACCCTCTAATATACTTATTCCTAATTCTGTCCATCCTCGTCACACCCAGTGCAAATCCTAACATCTTCAACTCTGCCACGTCAAGCTCTGACTCCTGCCTTTTTGTCAATGCCACTGTCTCCAACCCATATAACATAGCTAGTCTCACTACCCTCTTGTAGACCTTCCCGTTCACTCTTACTGGTACTCATCTGTCACAAATCACTCCTGACACTCTTCTCCACCCACTCCATCCTGTACTCTCTTCTTCACCTCTCTTCCACACTCCCCATTACTCTGAACTGTTGATCTCAAGTATTTAAACTCATCCACCTTCGCCACCTCTACTCCCTGCATCCTCACCATTCCTATATCTTCCCTCTCATTCACACACATATATTCTGTCTTAGTCCTGCTGACCTTCATTCCTCTTCTCTGTTGAGCATATCTCCACCTCTTCAGGGTCTCCTCCACCTGTTCCCTACTCTTACTACAGATCACAGTGTCATCTGCAAACATCATAGTCCACGGGGACTCCTGTCTGAGCTCGTCTGTCAACCTGTTCATCACCATTGCAAATAAGAAAGGGCCCAGAGCTGATCCTTGATGTAATCCCACCTCCACCTTAAATGCATCCGTCACTCCCACCGCAGACCTCACCACTGTCACACTACCCTCGTACATGTCCTGCACCACTCTTACATACTTCTCTGACACTCCTGACTTCCTCATACAGTACCACAACTCCTCTCTAGGCACCCTGTCATATGCTTTCTCTAAGTCCACAAAGACACAATGCAACTCCTTTTAACCTTCTCTGTTAGGGTTGCCACCTTTTCAAATGGCCAAAGTGGGACATTTTTGGTACAAACATCAGATTTTACAGGCCGACACATACCCACGGTCAGTACAAAAGTTAGAACTTAATTTTTTTGCCTAAATAAAAGTTTATTCTTGTAGCATTTTAGTTGCTTATTCCATTTCTTATAACATTTATGTATTTTAGATACAGAATAACTGATTTATGCAACTATTACATAACATATAGGAAATAATTTTGTCCTAAAAATCTCAGGACATTTGCCATTTTTACAATTTTTTGTCAGGACACAACTGCCCAAAGAGGGACTGTCCCTCGCAAAGTGGGACAGGTGGTAACCCTATTCTCTGTACTTCTCCATCAACACTCTCCGAGCAAACATTGCATCTGTAGTGCTCTTTCCTGGCATGAAACCATACTGCTGATCACTAATCATCACCTCCCTTTTTAACCTAGCTTCCACTACTCTTTCCCATAACTTCATGCTGTGACTGATCAATTTAATCCCTCTGTAGTTACTGTAGCTCTGCACATCACCCTTATTCTTAAAAAAATGGTACCAAAACACTTTTTTCATTCTTATATGTGCATAAATTGCACTGTATTCTTTTTTATATAAAATGCAATCCCATCCTGTGGTCGAAATTGGCCTAATTGAGGTCTGCCTACTGTCCCAGTTAAACTTGAATGAATAAGCGAGTAAATAAAGTATGTACATAAGTAAATAAATAAACAAATAAATAAGACTTGTATTGGTAGAATAATTGTGCCTGCACCACAGGTAGGTAACACACAGGACTTGTGTGCATAACAGTCCCCTTTAGCCATTGTTTCCTATTCAGCTGTCCCCTAGGTTTCACGTGTCCTAGGTTATTGTGTCTAAACAGCAGCTGAGTGTAGCTGGTACAGATGCTGCTTTGTATTACACATTAGTTGTTTTGCAGTTACCTATGGTGTGTTATGAATGTACATTTTTTAATGGACAGTGTTGAAGTGTTGTTGCATGTGAGTTTTGACATCCTGAATTTTCTGTTTTAACTTTAATGTAAATGTATATTTTATTTGATTGCCATTCTGTTAATACTTCGATGTTATGTAAATTAGTATCTTATTAGTCTTTTGTTTCATCTGTTTATTGAAAGTGATTTTATTAATCCTTTTTTATCTAACTTTTACCAGCTGATTGTCTGAATTATATCAGTTATATAAAATGCTTTCCCATGGAGCACTATAATAAAGGGGGAGTTGAGTTGAATAGAGCTGTTAAACAGAGAAACTAGGAATGAGTAATTGCTATTATGAGAATGTAAATTTGATGTAAAAGGATGGTTTAAAAGTATCAATTACTGAAAACTGATTTTGGCCTATTCAGGAGAAACTAATTATCTACAGAAATTGTGGATTGGATCCTAAATGTCGATGGTAGTCAGGAAGCAGTGAGTTGAAAAAAAACACACTAGCTAAGTGAACTCATCAACTAATCTTCACTTTGATTTCCCTGCCATTCATGCAAACAAACTGGACACACACACACACACACACAACACACACACACACACACACAACATTGCACTTACCTTAGGGTGATTGTCTCTTGGGACAACAGTCTCACAAACAACCATGTAGCACAATCTTCACACAGACCACTCATTTGCCTTACAGTACACTTCCAACACAGATTACATCTCCTTCCCTACACATACACATGCACACACATACAAACACACACACACACACACACACACACACACAAACATTAAATTCCATGGATACCAAAAGCTTCTGACTGCACACAGCAACCCTCGATCACTCAACACTTATCCACTATGCACACACACATACAATTACCAGTCAACCATTAAATTCTATTCACAATACAAACAGACACGTCACTTCCATTCAACCATTCAGAGATATACACACACACACACACACACACACACACACACACACACACACACACACACACACACACACACACACACAATCCTTGCCCAGAGTGCTGTGGTCTGGCATTGATGTAGTAACTTAGTCAAAAAGCACACTGACTTTCAACTGGTTCAAAATACAGCAGCAGCATATGCACCCCAGCCTTGTTGATAATACCCATCTCCTCTGTGGTAATGTATTCATGCTGGTTTTGCAGACTCTTTAATAAACTCTGTGTTCCTAAGTACAGTGGCTGTACAGTCAAAGTGGTCTGAAGTAGTCAATATTCAGTCAACAGCATCTGAAAAGGCAACGTCGTTGAGAAGAACAGCGTCCACAAGAATTGGCTTGCATGAGCAAATTGCAAGTAATGTTAGTCAACAGTTCAGATCTGAAGAATTTGAAATATTCATAAAATAAAATGTTATTAAATATTTTATGTTTGCACTTCACCACAACTTTTGGCTAAGTTATAAACACTGTCATCACTGACAGGCCATCACACAAAACTCTGTGCAAGGGACTTCATTTTTTGCTGCTGATATCCCTGCAAATCTAGAATTTAGGTTGGCTGGAGTTCTCACATAGTAATTTTTTTTTTACAGATAAAAGTTGTTTTTGAATTGAGCCAAAATTTAAGGTTCCATCCTCAAATGAGCTGGCTGGGAGATTTGCACAAATATTTATGGTTGTGAAACCTTTAATGTAATCCTCAGTGTTAACTCCCTGCAACGTAAGATAAATTATGCTCTGTCACTTACCATAATGACACACACACACACACACACACTTATCAGTACTATACTAGTAGTGTTATTTTTGAACAGATGTTTGCATTCCAGATCAGATTTAATGAAAGGTGTGTGTAAACTATAATATGAATATACAGTTGCACACATATTGCCAGTAATGGAAGAAAGAAGAGGTGAGAGAAATGGTATGCATCTGTCAGAAGCTTTACTCCATCAAGTACATTCAGGGTAGTCATAGTTCATAGGTTTTTACTAGGCTAACAACCTCAGCGGCCTTTTTAAGTCTAGCCATGCATCCCAAATCTCTGGCAAGTTCTGGTACCCTTGATAAGTGTAAGTAGGGGCTTGGGAGATGAAACATTTACAAGCAAGGACCGGGGAGAGGAACTATTTACAGGCTGCCTGTGTCCATTAGAGACACAGGTACCAAACCAGGGATGAATTTCCTTTTCCCATCCAGTTGTCCAAGCTACACTTTAATTGGGTTAGGGTGGAACTCTGTTTCACATGGATGGAGAGACTAGTCCAGAGAAGGGGTACTCTTCCTGCAGTCTGCACCCCACAGTAAACTTGTTCCCTCGTCTACCTCATACACATCCCCCACAATTAACAGTCACATTAAGTTTAAAATAATCTCTAGCCCTTTCAGCCTTACCCACACCCTTCTGTTCAAATTCAAACACTTCCTCCTTACAAACGTCAAAGTGCACCTTAAGCTGAACATTTAATCTCAAATAAAAATCAAGTGGTTATATAAGTAACAGCATCACTTAAAAAATAGTATTATCTGGTGATAATCATCCCAACCCTGGACCCCTCTGCCAAACAGAATCCCATCAAACCATAGAACCCATCTGCAAGAACTTTTCTGGACTCCTCCTATTTAATGTTAACCTCAGAAGCATTTTTAATGAGCTTCATGAGGTACAAACCTGTGTTTCCCAGCATCAACCAGACATTATCACAGCTACTGAAACATGGCTAAAAAGTTATTCCACCTGGCTACAGTATTCTCAAATGGGACAGGCTACATAAAAAAGCAGATGGTGTGGCAATTTATAAACAGACTATTAGCCTTAGATTTCATTTACTTGCCCCTCCCCCCATATCAGCAGTGCAGAAATCCTTATGGTGACACAATTAATTAACACAATCACCCCAGGAAATAGCAATGGATGGGTAAAATAACTCCTTTAGTGGGTCTCCATCTGCATTCCCCAATAAACATTAATTGTAAAAGACTTCAACATTGACTGGCTAGCGGTAAACAAAGACTCCTCTAACATTAATATCAGTCTGTTTGGTTATACTCAACTGATAAGCATCCCGACAAGATACAGCAAAAAACAGTAACAGACAAAGTACCTTAGACTGGATCCTAACCAATAACCCAAGTAGACTGTCCTCTGTTGTTCCCTCCCAGGTATCAGAAGCAACCACCCACCTATATTTGTTGTAAGAAGCCACACCAATTCCATAAAACATCACCACTACACCCTCTCACATAATGTAACCAACTTTAACCCAGATAGATTGTTACACTCTGAAATCTGCCAATTGGTCACAACTAAAAAAATTTCACCTCAGCAAAGCCATGTCTCTTCAACTGCAGATTTCTAACTATACTTAAACTTGCTTCACTCAGAAAAAAGACAATTAAATTTAACCCTATCCCCTGGCTAACTGCTCAAACTAAGCTTATAATGAAAGAGAGAGATAAAACATGGTCTAATTGGAAACAGAACAAAACTGAACCCAATATCCAGAGTTACAGACAACTTCTACAAAACACTAACCGAACCAATCCAGAGCTGTTCAAGTCCACTGTAAACCAACAGACCATACTAGTCAACCATGTCCCTGTACAAATAACCAGATGGAGACTATAGTTAACCAATTTAAGTCCTAATGTATTCAATTCGTCACTTAGAGTTTGAGAGGTATGATATGCAGTCATACCTTTCAACTTCTTAGCACAAGAATTCTGGACAAAGTTAAAAATAATGAGCAGACAGAGGTCCAAAAATAAGGACACATTTTAAATATTGCTCATATAAACATTGTAAGTAGCTAGAATAAAAGGGGATATGAAGTCTGAAAATGAAATGTCCATCATTTTGTTAATGAATTCAGTCCTCACTGACTTGCCAGAAAACCACAAGTTTTATGAGGAACAGACCAAAATACGATGCAAAAATCTGGACATTCTGTGAAAATCTGGACAGTTGAGAGGTATGTATACAATTATATGCTGCAGTTCCTTTCTTTAAACAAGATAACCTTAGTAAATATGTAGAATTTGCACTTAAGTACTTTGAGTAATAAACTGAACTACGCTATGTGTAGGTTGTGTGCCATGCTAGATGCAATAATTAAAGGTCAGTGCATTTGAAAATTCAGAAACATCAGTGTTGGAGTTGGAAATGTCATTTTACATAATCAGCTTTAAAATGTATACATTTTCACTGTAGCAGTTGGGTTTTTAATCAAGCTGTATGCCAAATATTGCATAGACAAGCCCAGTTTACTTTCTAGAGAATTCTCTAAAACATCTTCCCTTGGAATATGAATATGACATCTTTCTAGATTTCTGGACTACATCTTCTGTATGCTGAATTTTCATTTTTCCGTAGCAGCAGTAGTGATAATACTTATCTGGCTTCAAAGCACATGTCTTATACGTTCAAAGGTTTATATTTGGCTAATGACCACCAGGGACTTTACAAGCCTAGCTGTGCAAACCAACTTAGTTTTGTCCCAGAGTTCCTTGGATGCTTATATGGTGGGGTATGCTAAGGATTATATGTGGGGGTATGTTAGTTGAGGCTTAATTTACTTGTTGTCAACCTCTGTCCATCATGGACATGGGGGCCAGACTGGGGGTGAATTTGTGATTTCCCATCCAGTGATCAAGGTTTCTTTTGAATAGAGCCAGGGGATCAACTGTGCTTCACATAGATGGAGAGCTTATTCCATATTGTGGGGATCCTTTGAGACATGTATCAGTCCCTCCAGCAGGTTCTGCTTACGTCGCAGACAAAGTTCAGTTACTTTTGAGGTAGCATTTGAGACATATAGACACTTCTGGCTGATACAATTCTGAACTTCAACTTTTTGACTTAATCTGTTCTTTTTCTTCTATGTATCTTATTAGGACTGTGTGCAAAATTCTTGATAAAGCTGTAATTTGCTTATGAGACCTTGAGCACTAACCACAAAAATGTATTATCATCCTTTCTCTTTTCCTATCCTGCAGTCAGGATAAATTCCTTGCTGATATATCACTGCAGTATTTTTGCTTGCATTGATTCTGTTTTAATAAGTCAATGAGATTTGCTTAGCTTTCCAGTATTCGCAAAGAATAGGTTCATAGGTAGGTACTAGGCTATTGGCCCAAGGGCCTACGTAAGCCTAGCCAACAAGGCTCCATGGCTTACGCTACCCAAGAAAGTTATTTTCTTGTGCCACTGTCGAGCAGAGACACAGAAGTGATCCCCGGGGTGTATTTCCTATTTCCCATCCACTCATCAAGATTTTTCTTGAAGAGTGCTAATGAAGAACTTTGCTTGACATAGATGGGTAGCTTGTTCCAGAGTATAGGAAGTCTCTGGGACAGGAATCTATACCTCCAGCATGTCCTGTTTATTGTGGTAACAAGGTTTAGGTCCTTAGAGCGTGTAGCTCGGAGGGATTGGGATTTCTTTAGGTGTAGCATGTCCAACAGCTCTGGGTTTGACATAGCTTTATATGTTAGGCAGAGATCACCTCAGAGTAGGCGATATGCTACAGAGTAAAGCTGGAGTTTTTTGAGGCAGTCAGTGTAGAGCATTTGTTTGAGGCCAGTAATCCTCTTTGTGAGGTACTTCTGTGGCCTTTCCAGCTGCTGCAGATGTCTTGTGAGGTACATTCCAAAAGGAAGCTGTTAGTTTAGGTTTAAGATGTCTACCCATTGCTACTGTATATGTGTATCCTGAAGAGGCATACTTCTGCATTCTAGAACAGGGAGAGAGCATTCATAATTCTTAAAATGTTAATTTTTCAAATCTAGACTCAGGTTCAACACTGCTCTGCTTCAAAGAAGAAACCGGTAGTTGGTGAAAAATACTTTAATAGTACAGTGGCAAAAAAGCAAAGAAGTAAACCGGTTTCAGTGCAAAAAAGCAAGTTCTTCAGTAATATTGTAGAAGGCGCTTTGTTACACTGAAACCTGTTTATTATTATTTTTTTTTTTTTGCCCCTGCACTATTGAACTATTTTCAACAACTGGTGGTTTCTTCTTTGAAGCTGAGCTGTGCTAAACTTGTGTGTGGATTTGGATTTTTATTTTAATCCATATGCTGCTGTTCTACCTTCCTGTATTAACAATGCACTAAATATTGGTGACTAGCATTCACTTGAAGTATTGCAGGTTATGATATTTCATAAAACTTAAGTTTAAAACACTCTGTAATAATTTTTTAGCATCGTGAAGATTCTTTCCTTACCTTGCAAACAAGACTAGAAAATATTGTGCTCCAGTAGATTCCTTTTGTGGTACTGTGATATCTGACAAGTTTACTTTGAACTTGGAGAAGTACTGCACCATGGCAAGGAAATGCATGACAGATTATTTGTGTTGAGCTTTATGGATGTTGGCTGCAGTACTAACATTATCATAGTCTGGGTTGAGGACTCCAACTGTCAAAACAAGACTCACTTCCTTAAGAGTAATCACACAGATTTGCCATTTGCTTCTCTTCGACTTCAAGCCTTTCTGTCATGAAGGCTGTCCTGCAGCTTGTCTGTAATAACTATACTGTTTGGTAACCCCCCACATACACACAAGAAGATCATCTGATCATCTGTTATCGTTAACTACACCTTCCAAACCTTCAATCATTTTAGCCTGTGCTCTTTGAAATACATATGGGGCTGACACTGTAGCAACATGCATTCTTAGAAGTTTGTATTATGTGGATCTATGCATATTCTAAGCTTGTCCTGCTTCATTGTCACCATGTTGTGGGCCCATTCATTTGGTACACCTTGCTTAACATGTATATTGAGGCCTTCCATCCATTCAATTCATATTTAGTTCTGTTTCTAGTAGCTGTAGACAGCCTTCGTGGTGCACAAATAACCCATTGTTTCAGGTTAAATCTTATTGAGGTGTAATGGTCATACGCAGCCTAATAAAGTTAATAAATAGGACTAATTTTGCAAAATATCAACAGTATCCTCCTGACTGTTCTACTTTATGGTTCTGAATGAAGTACTGTTGGCTGTATTCATGTTAATAATTTGATAGCACCACCTGAACTTTTAACATTCTAGAATGCTCTGGAAAATTCCTAGAGAAAGCATGCATGTTTTCAGTATCCCTGTAAACATTCATGCTCTCATTTCAGGTACTTTCATTTTGAGCAAAATTAGAACCATTTAGTTTATGGTTTATACAGAAACATTCATGCTGTTTCCTAATTAAATCTGCAACTCATACTACCCCCGCAAAGTGCAAATCCTTTTAATCATGCCAGGATTTTCACAGGCATTATGACTTAATATATGTGGCTGCTTTAAACAATATTCAAGAGACACTGCTTGAAGCACCTTGGAGCATTAACTTGCACTTTCTGCATTTGAGTTTAGCAAAATCCCAGTGGCTTTAGCCTGTACCCAGTGTTTGTCAGGAGGCTGCAAGGAGATTTCTAGACAGTATTAGGCAGTTTGATGATTTAAACATAGTTTTTGTCAGAATATTGCAAGCATCCAGCCATCTACAACTCCTTTTTCCCATTTTTGCACATGGGGTTGGGGTGTCACTTCAACAGTGACAGTTATCTGGAACCAGTGTTTACATCACTGGGACTGGGATTATTGTATATTTAAGTTAAATTTAATGTTTCTGACTGGAATCCCAAACCACTTTTTTACAGCTGACCAGACTTGTTAGCTGTACCCATTTTGGAGGTACATACTTAATTCCGGTTTTGATTTACCCCTTTGCGTGATGTACCTGTTTATGGAGGTATATACTTTTTCCAAGTTTGATTTATCCCTTTGCATGATTTTCTAAATCTCAACAGCAATCCCGTGTTTCCAAAGCTGTTTAGTAGGTGGGAAACCAGGCTACATAAACACCATCCTGGTGGTGCCAGTAATTTACAGAAAAAGACACACATTTAATATATCCCCCTTTTAAGAAGCAAAAAAAAATGACTTTGTGAGGTAGATTTTTGCAGCACCTTTTTATTATAATATTCAGATTTTTTCACTGTGTTGTTCATAATAACCTTATGTTTTTTGCTACTTGTAGTTTTTTAAACTTGTGATGTTCTTCATCTCACATTGCTGCAGTCATAACCTGTGGGTAGTCCGCTGTCCTCGGTCGGCCCGAATACCAAAATATTAGGCTGGCGTCGGTCATGGGTGCTCAGATCTGACGTCAGTGCACCATGGTATTAAAGCGCATGACCGACGTCATATCCTCAGTCTTTTTTGCCGCATGGTCCGAAGCAGAAGCAGCGTTTGCAAGTGCCGTTCAGCGTTCTGAAATTTTCTTATTCTGAGTTTCAGACCGAAACCAAGTTGGGCTAAGTACCCCGTTGGGGAATATTTTTGTTTTTTCTTGCCTCAGTTAATTCCGGATGTCAGAAAAAGTGAATAATTGTATTTCTTGTGGGAAACAGATACCGCATAGGGATTACCACTCTCTCTGTATTCCTTGTTTGGGGCCTGAGCACGACGTAGTCGGGTGTCGCTTTTGTGCTAGATTTAATAAGCGCACCATTAAACGTAAGTTAGATTGTGCTAGGCTTGTCTTCGGTAAGCGGTGTAATTACAATATGCTGTCGGATCCTCCGACGCTCGCTACCGCTAAGAAGCGCAAAGAAAAATCGTTAAGGTCCAAGCAGGATGAGTCGTCCGTTCCGGACGCCGGTTCTTTAGAAACTACGGTGGAATCTGTAGATCCAGCCGAGGTTTCAGCTGAGTCTCAGGGGCAGACGTTAATTTTGCAAGATGTGGCCTCTCAGGAGTCAGGTCAGGCTGAGGGGGCCTCTCAGGTGGCTGTACTCCCTTCTTTGCCTAAGGTGGTTAGGCCTTCTCCTTCTGTCTCTAAGGTACCTTCCAAGGTCAGGCCTGGTTTGCCTTCCATAGGTGTCAGTCCTAGTTCTGCAGGTTCTGTGCCGAAAAAACACATGCTTAAAATGGCAGAAGATTTGATTTCCTTAATCAGGGGTTCTATGCCCCCTCCTGATAAGAGGCCTAGGGTGGAGCCAGAGGTGGAAAGTTTGGAGCAGGCTTCAGATTACTCAGAGTCTTCGGCTGAAGACATTCAGGATTTTCCTCCTTATTCTGATTCAGACGCAGAGGATTCCAGTCCTTCTGCTTCTCCTCCAGAGGATTTTTCTTTTTCAGAAACCCTGCATTCTTTGAGGGAGCATTTTAGATGGGAAGGTCAGGATTTCTCAGATTCCCGAAAGAGGCTTAGGGAATTTTTGTTTTTACCACAACATTGGCCCTTGGCTATACCTCCTGTTTTGGATGTTGTTCAGGATGTTTTCTCTGAGGCTTCCCTTAATCCAGACTCTTTGCCTCCTGCGCCAGTTAAACCAGATAGGTATTACAGAGTGCCTGAGACTCATAAATATCTGTATAAGAGCCCAAGGGCTGACCCAGAAACTATTAGCCAGGGACCTAAGGGTGTCAGGGCTTCTGTTGTAAAGAATCCAGTTCCTATGGATAAAGATTCTAGAGCTTTGGATAGGTGGGGTAAGAAAGTGTATACCTCTTCCACTTTAGCAATGAGGGCTTTGAATTGCCAGTTTCATATGTTGAAGTATCAGAATTTTCTCCTTACTCAGTTGAAATCTAAGGTGGATGCTTTGGCAGAGGGCATAGAGTGTAAGGAATTACAGGATTTGGTTCATGCCTCTGATCAGGTGGGTAAGCATTCTTTGCAGTGTGGTTTCGATGCTTTACAGGCTTCTTCCAGGGTGGCTGCTACTGGTTCAGTTATTCGCAGGCACGCCTGGCTTAAGGATCAGAATTTGTCAGAGCATGTTAAGGCTAGAATTTTGGATGCTCCTTTACAGTCTGAAGTTTTGTTTGGTTCTCCTGTGGAGTCTGTCTTAAAGAAAATGGAAGACAAGGCTAAGTCTATGCAGACTGTTAAAGATTTTTTGCAGGTGCAGCCCCCTAAGTTTAGCAGGAATTGGCCTACTAAGGGATGGGCTTACCCTTCTTCTGATTTACAGTCTAGGGGCAGATCTAGACGTGGTAGGGGCAGAGCTCAGGGTTCTTTCAGGCCTAGAACGTGGAATTCCCCTGCACAATCTACAGGTGAGGGCAGAGGCCAGTCCTTTCGTAAACAGGCCCAATGACCTGCATTTTCAGCTGCCAGATCCTTCCTGTCTGTCAGCTCCTATGGGAGGAAAGTTGGCACTCTTCAAGCAAAATTGGCTTTTAGTCACCCAGGACAAATGGGTGTTGGACATTATAGACCGAGGCTGCAAGTTTTATTTCCACACATTACCTCCTTTCAAAGGCATGCCAGACGTTCCTCTTCAGCAAAGGGTAGAGGCTCACAAACAGATTTCTTTCCTTCTTCAAATGGGGGCTATACAGCAGGTCCCTCTGTCAGAAGTGGGCCTAGGATTTTATTCTCGCCTGTTTCTTGTACCAAAGAAAGGAAACACTTGGAGGCCGATTTTGGATTTATCTATCCTCAACACATACCTGGACATTCCAAAATTCAAAATGTTGACGTTGCAACAACTTCTGCCTCTATTGGGCAAAGATCACTGGATGGTAACTCTGGATCTCAAAGAGGCTTATCTTCATGTTCTTATCAGGCCCAGTTGCAGGAGATTCCTGTGTTTTCGGGCTGGGACTTTACGTTATCAGTTCTCTGCATTGCCCTTTGGCTTATCTACTGCGCCCAGGGTGTTCACAAAGGTTCTGGCTCCGGTGATAGCCTTCTTAAGGTTAAGAGGGATACAAATTTATCCTTATTTGGACGATTGCCTGATTCTTGCTCAAGACAAGCACACGCTTCTTCACCATCTACAGTATGCTATGGCAGTGTTAAGGTGCCTAGGGTATTCTGTGAACGAAACAAAGTCCAGTCTAGTACCCTCTCAGGAAATGTGCTTTCTGGGTGTGAGACTGAATACAGCTTCCCAGATGGCTTTTTTGACCCCGGACAAGGAAAGGAACCTTACACTTTACTTCCGTCAATTGTCTCTACGGTCCAGGCTGACTGCAAGGACAGTCCTTCAAGCCTTGGGGTTCATGGCATCTTGTATTCTGGTGCTTCCCAATGCCAAACTGCATATGAGGAAGCTACAATGGTATCTCAAAAATGTATGGACACAACACTGCCACGATCTGGACACTGTCATTCAAATAATACCTTGCATTCAAAAGGAATTTTTGTGGTGGGCTCAGGAATGTCACCTAAACAAGGGACTCTCTGTGACCCGACCAGAGGCGAGTCAGATCTTAACGACAGATGCCTCGGACAAGGCTTGGGGAGCACACCTCAATGGAAAATGGGTTCAAGACACGTGGCCTGCCAGACTTCAACATTTACATATCAACTTGAAGGAGATGTTAGCAGTCCAATTTGCATTGATGGCTTTCAAGGATTTACTTCACCCGGGACAAGTGTTGATTCAAACAGACAACACAACTGTCATATGGTACATCAACAAGCAAGGGGGAACCCATTTGTACCCTCTTTGCAGGCAAGCTATGATTTTGTGGGAGACTGCTCTCAGTTTGCACCTCACTCTTCAGGCAAGGTTTCTGCCAGGAGCACAGAACTCCTTAGCAGATGTTTTGAGCAGACAGATAGTGGATCCCCACGAGTGGAAGTTGGATCCTCATGTATTTCAACAGTTGACAGTGATATGGGGGACTCCAGACATAGATCTGTTCGCTTCTCCACTAAATTTCCAGTTTCCAAAGTTTTGCACAAAGATGTTTCATCCCACAGCTTGGAAAGTGGATGCTATATCATTCAGTTGGAGCAATCTTCACATCTATGCCTTTCCTCCTCTGCCTCTCCTTCCCAAGGTACTCTTGAAGGTCAGACAAGACAAGCCCTCCATGATTCTAATAGCTCCAGATTGGCCTCGACAGCACTGGTACCCTCTGCTGAGGAGTTTAGTACGGGAGCCTCCTTGGACTTTGCCTTCAATTCCACACCTTTTGTCTCAGGCGGGCAATCATTTCCTCAATGTCAGGATTCAGTCCCTGCATCTAACAGCCTGGCATATTCTGTTCTAGAACCTGGAGGGTCGCAGCTTCCTCAACAAGTTTTGAATGTTATTTTGGAGGCCAGAAGGCCTAGTACAAGGAAAGTTTATGCTGATAAATGGAGGAGATTTTTTATTTGGAGCAAAGCAAAAAACTTTGATGTTTCCAGGTCTGATTTGAGTGTTTCTCTTCAATATCTTACAGAATTATTAGACAAGGGTTTGTCTTTCTCCTCTGTAAAAGTTCATGCTGCAGCCATTTCTGCTCACTATGACTGTGACCCACCATTATTCTCTCATCCTTTGTTTAAGCAATTCCTTAGAGGGGCAAAGAACATAAGACCCCGCGAGAGCTCCTACTCCTTCCTGGGATCTCAATTTTGTGTTGGAAAACTTACTTTACCTCCTTTTGAACCTGCAGCTACGCCTGAGTTAACGTTTTGTCTTGGAAGACTGCTTTTTTGTTGGCCATTACGTCTGCTAGAAGGGTATCTGAATTACAGGCTCTAATGGCAGTTGAACCCTTCCTAATTTTTCATAAGGATAGGGTATCTCTGCACTAACCCTACTTTTATGCCTAAAGTGGTTTCAAATGTGGCCTTGAACCAATCTATTCATTTGCCTACTTTTTATGCAGATCCCCAAAATAAAGGGGAGAAAATTTTGCACACTTTGGATATTCACAGGCAGTTGCGTTATTATTTGAGCAAGACTAAAGGGTTCAGACAGTCTCAACAGTTGTTTGTTTCTTTTGCTTTGGGCTCTCAGGGGAAACCTGTTTCAAAACAAACTATTTCTAAGTGGATTGGCCATTGTATTGCTTTTTGTTATTCTCATCATGGTAAGGAGATTCCGGCTGGAATCAGACCTCATTCCACTAGGGCTACTGCCACTTCTACTGCTTTTTTAAGGGGGGTGGCTACTAAATATATTTTGGAAGCAGCTACTTGGAGTTCAGTGCACACTTTTTCTAAACATTACCATCTTCCCCTTTATTCCAAATCTAGGGCTGGATTTGCCACTGCAGTCTTACAGGGCATTTTGGCAGCTCCCAATGCTTTATGATTTTGCCAACCTCCCTTTACCTTTGCTTTGGGATTCTACCCACAGGTTATGACTGCAGCAATGTGAGATGAAGAACATAGTACAGTTTTGTACCTACCATAAATGTAGATGTTCGAAGATCCACATTGCTGCAGTCCAATTTACCCTCCCTCCTTCCCCTCTGTAGTTTGGAGTGGTTGTATGGTTTGGGTTGTAGATGTCATTTGTACATGGCTTTTGGAGGGTTTTCTATTTTTGGCTGTGGCCTTTCTTTTTAGGGCTTTCTGACATCTGGGGCAAGAAAAGACTGAGGATATGACGTCGGTCATGCGCTTTAATACCATGGCGCACTGACGTCAGATCTGAGCGCCCATGACCGACGCCAGCCTAATACTTTGGTATTCGGGCCGACCGAGGACAGCGGACTACCCACAGGTTATGACTGCAGCAATGTGGATCTTCGAACATCTACATTTATGGTAGGTACAAAACTGTACTTTTCTGAGTAGTATCCCATAGTCCTGCTTGAAGTAAGAAGAGTTATGTGATGGTTGCTGTACAAATTGTTTTCTAATTAGGTTTCCAGGTTTTGGGGGGAATGTACTTCCTTTTCAAGAGCCTTTGTACCTATTTTCAATGTCTGTAGGTTGAACGACATTCAGATTATGCATCGTTTCTGTTTTATTCTGTTTTTTCCCCTTAGTGACATATAAGTCTTGTGGGACAGATTTATTTCAACATTTACGTCTTTACAAAGTTATTCTGACTTTACCACATCATTTCATAATCATTTAAGTACTTTCTTGTGCCCATAATCATACTTAGTACGTGCAGCTGTATTCCTATTTACATATTTATTACTAGGCACAATCTTGGAAACCAGGCAGTCACCTGCAGTTTCATTTTTATTTTATGTTTTTATTTATTTTAGCTTTGTTGTGTAATTATTTGTACTTGTAGCCTTTACTTTACACATTTCCAGATCACCGGCCAAACCTTGAAGCTATAAACTTTGAGGTACACTTATTATACACAGATTGTGTTTTGCCAAGTATCTGGTCTGATTTTGTTAGCAACTCTGACTTGATTATTTTTTGGTATTACACAAAATGTTATCTCTTGTCAGTGAATCATGCTAAGTCATCTAAGTCGCATTGTTTTCACTTACTGCTTAAACTCAGCCACATAAATACCTTTTTTTGAGTCCTGATTGCTACTGACAACTAAATACCTTACATGCGAAAGCTTTTTTGTTGTCTCAGAATAGCCTTGGAATCTTTCTCTTGGTAGTGCTAACTTACCTTTTCCCCCTCCTCTTTGAGGTGAAAAGTGTTAACAGCTTTAATCCTGCTTCACTATCACATGAAGAAACATTGCACATTGGACCTTTCCTGCTTTATCTGCACTTCCACTTGCAAAGAATCCAGAATTTTCAGTTCCCAGGCTTCAGACACATTACATTGGTGCTTAAATACATGACACTTTCAGCCAAAATAAAGAATTTCAGCAATGCAGATTGGTAGTTCAGTAGTCTTCTAAGTGAACTATTTAAGTTAAAATGCTTGTGAGATGTCAGGTGGAAAAATGTCATAATTTGAATTTTTTTTGTACATGGATTCATGGTTCATTTCGGTGTATATGCAGTTAAGTTATATGTATTTTCAGTAATGACAAAATGAAGAGGCAAAATACATGATGTGCACCCTTCGGGAGCTTTATTCCAGTAGCTGATCTGTCAGGAATTATGTAGTATGCATTCTTTATTTGTAAATTTTTCCTAAAGGTGTTTCTATTGTATTGTTACTGTAACACATCTGTACTACATAGACAAGTATTTAAAGCACAAGTTCAGCATACAAGAGACTGCAGGACTGAAAAATGGCAACTGGAATAAATTGCTTCAATGAGTGGACGTTCAAGAGCTGATACAGGACATGGTACATGGAAAAGATGTATTTAAACTAGTTAAGGTGTAACAAATGGTTTGGATCCTGTAGTAAGACAGATGCACTTGGCAAACAAAATTTCACCAGAGAAGTGGCAAGAAAAGAGGGTATTTATGTGCCTTTACTGGGGAATCATTTTGAAATATTTCACTATAGCTAGAGTGTTATGATGAATGACCCACAGAAGGCAATTGTTATAACTTACAATTCTGGCACAAATGAAGTACAAAAAGTTTTGTGCCACAATTGGAATATTTTTGAGTAAGTGAAAAAGTGTGCAAGATTTTAGGTAATGAGTTCAAAGCTGTATTCAAAAAGGACAGAAGTACAAAATATATGTTAGAAGGACAAGTACCAGTTTTGGTGTACTAAAGGAACAACAAAAAAGGCACTTATAAATGTGATACATATAATCAGTGTAAATTTATTATGGAAGGTGATGAGATTTATATTCATGGAAATGGTTGGATCAAGAAAAAGGGCTACTATAATTGTAGCTCAAAAAGGGTAATACATGTGGCATGCTGTCAGAAATCCCCTGGTTTTAATACTGGAAAAACTGAGAGGAGGTTAGGAGAATGTGAGTATGAACATGCACATGTTGTTAGAAAAATAAACCCATGCCGTGCATTGGCTAGGCACTGAATTGAATTCCTTTAAATTAATTTTAAATGTTGTGTTTTAGATTCTGTCAGTGTTGATTCAAGAGGGGGCCTTGAAGTTGAGGTTAAAAGTTTTAGAGTTTAAATGGCAACTTGCAACAGCTGCAAGTGGGACTCTGGGGTTGAGTGAAACTGTTTCTGCTGACAGTGTTCCTAAACTGACACAGTTGAAATTATAATTGTGATTTTTGCTCATTACCTACAATTTTTTTTAACATGGCTTGTGTATGCTGTGATATGTAATAGCTTTTGTATAAATATATTCAGTAAAGTTGATGTTTTAAGATGTTATTAATTTAAAGTTTGAATTGTATGTATGGCTTTAAGAAAATAATTATAGCAGTGATATATGGTGGGGCATTGGTGTTTAAATGGTGTTCAGTTTTAATTCAATTGTTTAATGAAGTCCTGTTGAACTTATCGCCAAAATTGCTCAAGAGTTTTTATAATTGCATTATTCAATAAACACGGATGGTGGTACATGCTGGGGACTTGTGTTTTTAATGCTTTTGAGATATAGGCAATAGGCATATATACCTGCAACATAAGTGTTGCAGGTGCACATATATTAAAAATACTCATTGTAATGACATTCTTTGGATTCTCAATGAGCTTGCCAACCACCATCAAAGTGACACAACAAAAGGAAAAATAAAAACAGCAAAGTCATATTTTTTGCAGGAGTTAAAGCCTCTCCATCCCCATGCACTCACCTGCAAGGACATCACCACTCAAACTACCATACCTACCTGTAATTTTCTCCAAAGTTGCACAGCCATTAAACCAGGGCAAAAGCCATGCATTTCACTGGTTTACATTCTGTCTTTAGTATGTCACCAAGACAAGTTTGATTGTTCCCCTTTAAGTGCAGCAGTTTAATGCAATAGCTGACTGTGTGATGCAGAGGGTGGAACACGCCCTGGGAAGCTTGCACTCAGTTGGTAGACCAGTTCTTTGAGGATTTAGGTTGTATGGGATGGAAGGAGAAGCATTTGCTTTGCACATCTATCCGGGAGGAAGGGAAGGGTATTACTGTTTCTGGTAATATTAATAATAATAATAATACAGTTTAAATTGGCTCCAGTCCAGCTGCAGCTATGGAGAACACAGTGGCCAAACACTCTAGGACAGGGTTCTATACTGGTATCATTGCACACCAGGCATAAGGTAAGAATGTGGTAGTGCTTAACAAAAAGAAAAGAAACAGAAGTGAACTGTCCGAAAATTAGTGGATACAACACCGTAGTGGTGGGATTAATAACTTAGTGAAAAGTGTCTTGATGGGTAGAATGGGGCAGGCCAAAAAAGAAATAAGAAAAAAGTCTTTATCTCATTCACTCCAGTGCAACTATTTTGAGTATGTACCTTTAACTCCTAGTGGATGTGGCCTGAGCCTTTAAAAATTGAATTATCACCTTACAATTCTAACAAATACTCATTGACAGAGGTCAAATATCAATACAATTGTGTTTGCCATCATGTATGCTTCAAGATAAAATATTTTTAAACCTTGTATGTAGCATGGTTTTGGAATTATTAATGCAAATATGCATACAGTAGGAGTTAACTGCAGATGCACCTGGAGGCGTCACTCGGATGTAATGTAGTTTTTAAAAAGGATGTATTAATACAGTAGATAAAAGGGAAAGAAGATGTGTTCATTATGTGTAGGATTTGTAGATGAAGGTGAGAACATTTACATTTATTGAAGGGAGTTTTTTTTTTTGGGAGGGGGACAGTTTTGGAATACTTTCCCATGTGAAAATGTGTGTAGTGTTAAGGTAGGCAATGACTTTTGAAATAATTATACCTGAAGGACAAGCATTTGTGGGTTGTGTGTATAAAGATAATAACAAAATAAACTCTTCAACTTACATGATCTAGTAAAATAAAACTTTTAGACTCATCATTGTGTATGCTTTGTTAAAATAATGAGAGAGAGCACTGTTTGAATGTTGAAAAATATGTAGCAATTCAGGATGATATGAGAGTAGCAAGCTTTGTGATACAGGGAGAAAAGGAAAAGAAACCAATTGTGTGAGGGTTAACAAGACGTAATTAAGATGTCTGATTTGATAAATTTAGTGCATTAAGGGAAGACGTAGTGTAAGAAACAGATGGGTGTAAGTATAACAAGAGATGAGTCTCCTTTGTTGGTAGAAGAAGACAGAAAGGAAGACAGTGCATAGAAAAACTTAAAGATTATATGTAGCAACACTTTAATGACATGAGGTACAAAGTAGGTATTATAGGTAAATTTGAAACTAAAGAACATGATGAATTCAAAATGCAGTAAAAGATGTTGAAAGTGAAAATGAAAAGGGGAATATTAAAATAAAATTAAAAAATAAATAAATAAACTGCTTAGTAATATAAATAACGAAATATACCTAAGTGTCATGGAATGGAATATAAATTCTGTCAAAATTTCACAGGGCAATAGTTGAAAGGTTTATGCATGACATTTGATGAATAGTTGCTCCAAGAAGATGATTGGAGAGAAGATCTTTATGAAGATATCTTAATGTTAAAAAAAAGAAGGTCGGAGACACATTGATTAATAATTGAAAGTCTGTTTCCCTGACTAATACATTTTACAAGAGTCTGACTAGGGTAATTCAAAGAAGGCTAGAGAAAAGTTGATGAGAAAGTACAGAGAACTAGGAGGAACCGGTAAGGTGAGAAGAAATATGTGGTAGGTAAAAGAAGAAAACTCAGTAATAATATATCAGTGAAAATGTTATGTACTCAGTAATAATATATCAGTGAAAATGTTATGTACTTGCAGATTTATAAAAAGTATATGCCAGTGTGAATCATGAAGCAGTTTTTTAGAACAGTCGGAAAAGTAAAGGTTAGCAAAGTTATTACAGGTTTGATATAAAAGATAGTTTGTATTCAGGCAATTGGTGAATGGGTTTATTGTAAAACAGTTAAGACTGGCCTAATTCCAAAAGATTTGCTGTCAGTGTAAATGGCCACCTACACTGAGAGCAGGCTGTGTTTTACAATCTGATCCCTATTGTAAGCCTGTTTATAGATGGGGCTTACACTGAAGTAAGTTAATTGCATTGTGAGTAGGTATTTCAGAATCAAGGCAGACTTACAGAGAGAGCAACTCTTTTGAAATCTGGCCCAGTATGTCTTTCAAAACAGTATACAACAATGATGCCAATAAGTTCCTTTTGTTCACATGTTGTATGAGTGACTTTGTTTTGGTAGTTAATGAGATTAGTGAAGGAAATTGGTAGAAGGTTTGCAGTACAGACATTTATTTTATATTCTAACATTTGCTTATGCTGTTTTATTGGCTGAGGTAAGCTAAAAGCTTAGAATTTATTTACTTATATTCTAATATTTGTTGATGTCATTTTGTTGACAGAAATAAAAAGTAAAAACTAAGAAGTCAAAAATCATAGAGAACAATATTTTGTATTTTAAATAAATCAAGGGAATAAAGTATGGATCTGCTTTATGCTCTAAACCAGGCTAAAGCAGTAATCATCCTACACCCCCTATCTGCCTTCCTGTGTCTCTAAATTATGCTAAAGCTACCCCAGCCAGTGGCAGATCCAGGAATTTGCAAAATGGGGGTATAGTCTGGTGAGTGTGGGAAAGTGGAACACTGGGTTTGGTGGTTGTGGAAAGATCACCTTAAGAAGCTCTGACATCATGTGTGGAAAGACAGCGTACATTCATTTGCACATGATTTTGCTGTGGATGTGGTAGAAACAGGTAATTCCTGTGCAGCGCACAGCACACGTACAGATAGTACAAGTATTTTCAATGCATGCCTGGAAGAGATGATTGGTTCTCCATGCCAAGTCACAGTCTCCTTCCATGGCATAGAGAGCGTATGCACTGCTATAAACTTGGAAAGAATCCCACTGAAAGGGCCGTGGCAAAATATTTAAGTAATTTTTTTTTAATTAAATAGTGGTGTATGTGGAAACAGTAAAGTTCAGTTAAGTAAAATTAACACATAGATGTCATGTAAACATCACAAAAAGCAAGTACTCATGTACAATGTATAAAAACTATTGTAATCACTGTAGCATTTTATAAAGGATTGTAAGTCAAAGTCTAGTTTATCATTATGCAATATAAAATATAAATCACAGGCACAGAGATGTTTGGATATATGAGTAAAACTTCATTTAATTAATGTACCAAATAACTAAACTCATAAAGCTTTCCTAAGCAGACCATAATGTTTTTGGATAGTTTACTGTTCTTTCATTGGTTTTAAGGACAATTCATTTTCTTTTAGAAGTCATTTAATATAAAAAGTCCTATTGTACCATTTCTCTCCTTTCAGTAAGTTCTAGAATGGGTGTGGGAGGCAGTGCTCATCTCCAGAAGTTCAAAGTTGTCAATGCTGGTTGTCCTTTGCTTAGTCAAAGTCCATTGAAAATGGAAATTGTTTTCTTTGACTTCAGCGTTTTTCAAGTTCATGGTCATATGAATTTGAATAATTTTCTTTTCCAACATGTTTTCTTTGGCATTGAACTTCTGTCATGTCTAACATGCATTCAGCTTGTATTGCAGTAACCCCAGCTTCAGTACTGGAGAAATGGTTCTCCTGGTTTGGGGAATACAGTACTTTGTACAAGTGTGATTGATAATTGGAACAGTCTGTAGCAATGCACATTTTTAGGACTGGAATATAAACTGATATTTTCCAATACAGTGGTTGCTGGCATGTTTTCTACAGTTGATGGCACCTTAAATGCAGCAGTGTTACATTAACATTTTACTGAATTTTAAACAATTTAGCTGGTGGTTTAGCCTTATTAGAAAATCATTCTAGTGTCCATTTAACTTCACTCTTCAGGATGTTTGGCAGTAGTTAGAGAACACATCATTATACGTGTTAGTGATGTTGGTGTCTTTCTTGTAAACTTAATATGTTGTCTGTGGAGCAACTGGCATCTGTTGTGGTACTACTCTGGCCGAATTCTCTTATCTTTTCTCTTCTGTTTCTGTCATGTTTTCTCCCTTTTTGTCTTTTGTCATGTCCATTTTTATCAGGACGTTTCCCTTAATGTAATTTATATCCTTGAAGTGACCTCTTGTTATTCACATTTTAATATCTTCTTCCAGTTCTTTGCATTGGTCATTTACACATCCCTCAACTACTCTTTCTATTTTCTATGAAACTCTGCATTAAAGTTTTACATAATGTACTCTGGCCTTATTGTCTTTAGATATCCTGCTTTCCTTATCCACTTCCATGGCCTTCACAGGCAGTCATTTTGCCTTCTTAATCTTTTTTTCTATTTAGAGTTATTTATGCCACTTCCTGATTAGTAACTCAAACGTCTGTCCATAGTTCGTGTACTCAGGCCTCCCTGCCTAATCCCATCTATTCCTCACCTCCAGTAGATGTTCCTTTTTAATACTGTTCAGCTCAAACCTCACTGTTTTTAATACTATTCAGCTCAAACCTCACTGACCCAGTCATTTTTCTTGCTGGTTGTACTCTGACTGATTTCTGTGATGGTACTTCTGTGACTTTCCTGTAGAGTAAATTACTTCTGTGATGGTAGTTATCTGACTGAATTCACTGATTTTGCTTCTCTGACTCTTTATATTGCCTTTAGAGTAGACGAGTTATTTCACTGGTTTAAGTCAAAGTTTATTTTCTGTTACAAAACCTTTAATCACTCAGAATTTTTATGTACTTTTTTTTCTTTCTAGCAACAAATCCTTAAGGTAATGATAAAAATGTTTTCAAGTCTACATCAGTCCTAATATTGGGATTTTGTCTTTCTTCTTTCTGAAGTCAAAGTTCAAAGTTAGTCATTTAGTGATTTTATAACCTTGATATTTTTCCGAAATTCGTGTCAAGTATCCAAGATACTGTAATTCAATGGTTTTCTTCCTCAACACAACACACATTTCTTTGGATGCTGACCTCGCTATTTATTATGCAGACAGAAAATCTCCCTTTTGTAAGTACCACAGCCGTGAATCTGTTCCCTGCTACCATCCATGGAATGACTGTAAGTTGCCATTGTCCAACACAGCTTCTCATGAAGGTATCCCCCACCCTTTATGATTGATGCAAAAAGCATAAAATAGCACATTCCTTTCCATGATAAGCAGTCAGTATTTTATACCATCAAAAGATATGTAGAAAACTATACATGAGTAGACAGCAAGTCAGTCTCTTTACCAAATCTATGTTGTAATGTCGTCTGTTTTCCCATGCTGTACTATAGTGTGTCACAAACTTTTACTCACAGTAATGTTCAAATCTTAATTAAGTGGATTAATTAGCAGCATTTTTTTCTTGGGTATCTTTCCACAAATAAGTCAGTTACTGAAGTGTAGTCCATCAGGATGTCTCAATGCATGAACAGCAACACAAAACTATTCAGTCACACTTGTCTCATGGTACTCCAGAGTTCAGACTTTATCCGTTTTAAGGCTGAATTAACCCTCTCTATGCCAGCAGTTGTGACTGGAGTGAGTAAGTGTATTTAATATGGAGGAAATGTTTGGGATCATGTTGACATTTGTTTAGTGAGTATGTCTGCTTCAAGTCAGCCAAACAAGAACCTTGCTGATTGAAAATAAACAGTAAATCATGACTTAGTAATTGAACTGTAAAGTCCACTTGCATCTGCCAAAGTTTTACCATCCCAATGTGGCCCTTTCTTAATCATAATATTATCTAAACAGTGAAGGAATGCTTCATACATGAGATAGAAGTCATCAAAGGCTGTGTGTCTCTCCACCCATCTGATCTCACAAAGCAACTTAAGCTTTTGTCTTTCTATTGGGTTTTGACCACTTGCCATTCGCTGTAAATTCATGGACTGCACTGATTCCTCTGCACATCTGTGCCTTTTGTGGACTACTTGGAAGACAAACCAACTTCCTTCACTGCATTTAACATTTGTACTGGAACTTGGCAAGCCTTTGAAAGTAAAAACGTTCCGACACTAAGATAAAGCCAGGAAAAATTATAGAACAACAATAAAATTAACAAATAAAAGTATTCCGGCACCATGATTGGATAGTTAGATTCAGGGCACAGATATATTCAGATTTAAATGAGACTTTTGCTATTAAATAGGGTTGCCACCCCTCCGTTTTTTTTCCGGACTATCCGGAAATCAAACTGATTCTCCTGTAGACTGGAAAACACTGTACAAACTCTGGTATCTCTGTTATAAAAAGGAAACAGACTATCAGAGTTTGTAAATCGGCTGATTTACCATGCTTTTTTTACAGAAAAGCATAGTAAATCAGTCTAAAGCAGGAACAGGAAAAAGGCGTTTCCCATCATGCGATGCCATAGTGATGTCACAAAATGGGCGGTGTGTGGGCAGGGGTGGGTGGGGTTACTGGTGACACAAGGGGTGTGGCTTTACTCCGGTTTTAGCTGCGACAAAAGGTGGCAACCCTACTATTAAACCAGTTTTAAAAGATTTAAGGAACAAAATAAGATGTGCCTCTTTAAATCCTGATTAAGGTTATATTGGTAATTAATGGTCACATGTTTTTAATTTGATTATTTGAAGTATATAAGGACTGTTTGTAGGCTACTAAGCTATTGTTGCAAAAGTACTTGCTTGCAGTGTTTTATTGAAAGTTTTATTAAAAAAGTATTTTACTGGTAATCATAGTGCCAGAATATTTTTATTTGTTATTTTAAGCCTTTGAAATTACGGGGTGGCAATGGTGGTGCAGTGGTTAGCATTGTCGCCTCACAGCAAGAGGTTCTCCGGTTCGATCCTTGGCTTGGGTGCCATCTGTGCAGAGTCTGCATGTCCTCCCTGTGGTCGCGTGGGTTTCCTCCGGGTGCTCCGGTTTCCTCCCACATCCCAAAGCCATGCTGCAGGTGGATTGGACACTCCAAAATTGGCCCTAGGTGTGTGTGTGTGTGTGTGTGTGTGTGTGTGTGTGTGTGTGTGTGTGTGTGTGTGTGTGTGTGTGCTTTCTGTGGAAGGCTGGGTGCCTGGCTGGCAACTCGACACTGTAAAACTCCACTGCCAATCATGAGCGGACAGGTGATCCACTTTGGCGACCCCTAACTGAGAAAAGCCAAAAGAAGAAGCCTTTGAAATTACAAGGTTCAGCTGATGACTAGCACAGTGGAAAATGTAGCATGTGGTACTTTTTCTTGAAACAAAGCTGCACAGCCTTTCTTTACTCCATCCATATTTCCAGCATCATTGTACCCTTGAGCTCTGCAGTGCTCAAGTTTCAATGTTAACTTTGTTGGGGGCATAACCAACTTATTTCAGATCTCCTCTCCAGTCAGAGATTCACAGGCAATAAACTCTATGAATCTCTGCACAGGATGGCCATTCTTTACATATCTTAGTACCACTCCAAGTTGTTCCCATTTGCTTATGTGTACAGTTTCATCTGCTTGGATGGAATAAAAAGTCTAAGAGGCTGTTGTTTAATATCCTTTATTGTATGCTGTTGAATGTATTCTTTAATACAGTCTAGCAATTCATTCTGTGCTGTTTTTGAAATATATTTTGCATTCTTTTGGCATGCCTGCAAGTGGGTTTGCAACTGTCTGTAACCAGCATCAATTCAGAAATAAACTAGAGATCTGAAGTTTCCTTTGTTGGTAGTACAGATGTGCAGTCATCTCTGTGTCCATGAAGTTCTGTCCCTTGCCTTCCGCAGTACTCCAGACACTTTATAATAGATGTTATAGACCTCTGTTTTTGACCACCTGCAGCTGCATAGCATTTGAAATTGAAATGTCCACTCTTTGACTTTGTCACTTGTGATTGTATTCTGAAAGCATGTAATTTTGCCTCAGGTACTGTAAGTGTTGCTGAATGTCAGCTTTAGCATGCTTCCAATTACAGTATGGCTGCTCAGTGAATAACTCTGCACATTCTGTCTGTGCTGGTGTTGGAAATAACACACAGGCTAAGCAGTACAGCTCATCCTGTTTGAATATGCCAGACAGTTGAACTGGACTAGCCATGAGCTGATATTGGCAAGGGGAACTTCCTGATTTTCTTATTTTGTCTGAGAAGGCTTTGAGTGGAAAATGGAAACTGTCATTTGGTTTGCAGTGATTTATGACAATGACTCTCCTTATCTGCAATACTTCTACATGTATCAATGAACAATTAGTGTCACCAGTTTCATTTGGATGCATCTTACTGACAGAACTGACATGGCTGACTTCACTTCCAGTACTTCTGTCACTTTCTGTGTTATCTCTTGAGCTGCTGACTTCAGTGATAGTACTTCTCTGACAGACTTCTGTGATGGCACTACGTTCATTTACAGTGTTGTCTGTGTCATCATGCACACATGGCTCACTGACTGCTGGTTAAGAAATGAAAACAAATGTCAAGGGGATGATAACATGTAGCTGTACTACAAAATAAAATGCAACTACATTTGCCTCCATTGAAGATCATACTCTTACAGAAACAAAAAAAAAGTTTCAGTAACAAAAAAGAAAATTCATGGGGAACACAATCTACACACTGGATACCCACAACAGAAATGCAAAGTACATAACATGGATTACTAAGATGTTTTGTCTCACCCATTAGCTCATTCCTTCATATATAAACAACAAGGGAAACTTTTAAAGTACAGTACCTTTCAGTTAATTTTCCATTCATTAACTGACTTTTAACAATGTTTTACTCCTTTCAAAACAGAATCAGTAAAAGTTATGAACACCCTAATTCACAATATAATGTCCTAGACAAATATTTTATCACAGGAAATAAAGTGTCATTCATAGCCATACCTCTCAACCTGTAAACATCAAAACTCTGGGAAAAGCCCCATGAAAAGTAGGTACAACTGGCCAAAAATGTGGATGTTGATTAACATAAACTTTGCATACATAATTATGTAATCCCCACCCAATCCAATGGAATTGTGAGATACCAACATTCACACTCAAATTGAAGAACAGACAAAATATTAAACAATACAAAATATAACCAGAACAATGGTGTTTTATTTATATTAGCATTTGAACTTGTATCAAACTTTGAACTTGTATAAAACTAAAAGATGTGGCAAAAGACACAGAGCCAAACATATTTGAGTTATTTCCATTTATAAGGCACTACAGTTGTTATGAACCAGCTCAACCTTTGCTAACAAAGCTAAGTACAACTCTAGCTAAGTTACTACATATGGGGCCAAAACACAGATTGCACTGTGTTCTGTTAATCTTAGCACAAAAAAAAAAATGTTTCGCCTAACCAGTGGCCTTCATCTTCACTCAGTGGTTTTACTACAAATCAGAATTTCTTGGTTTTGTTCTGTAAAAAAAGTCCTGCCACATACTCTGTATCCCATGCCACTAAATCCATTCCATGGAAAGTAGCTTTCTATTTTTAAGTGCCTATGCCCCATCAAAACCAAAATGCTCGGTCAATTTCTTTTAGGCGTATGTACTGCTTTCTCTCTGATTTTCTTCATTTCACTTTTTCCTTGGTCCTCATTACATTACTCATTATTCATTATTTCAGACTCTCTCGTTAGTTGCAGAATTGCCACTATTTGAGGGGCAAGTATTTTGAGTGACATATGTCTGCATGACAGCAATGTGTACACACTGTGTACAGTACAGCAAGCATATACTGTGCAGTGGTTATGTCAGTAAGCTGTGGTAATGACAGATGTTATGTGAGAGTATTGCTGCCTGCCTGTCATGATGAGGATAATATGAGTGCTCTGTATGCTACGTGTGAACACTACATAGTGGAAATAGAATGGGGTCTGGTACTTGGATTAGCAAAGATCATGAGATGAAAAAAAGCAGATTCAGGGTAAACTGGTTGTTCATAGGAAGCATACACTAGATTGCAAGGCATAAAATGTCATGCAGATTTGTTTTAAATGCTTAAAATGTCAATCATACTTTAAACTTGAAAATAAAGTTAGTGTTTAAGAACAATTCCATCCATTTTACCCCAAGTTTGTTTGGCTTTTAATTTTACTGAATTTCTTAATTATATTAAGCTTTATTTCTGACTCCCAGGGCCATTGATTGCTGGATATGGGGGGGGGGGGGTGGAATTATGATACTGAATGGGCCTCTTTAGCTGTTTCAGAAGATGAAGGGTGCTGATAACTTTTTTTAATTGTCAGTGTAATTTTTACCTCTGCTGTTACTCCAGTAGATTTTAGTTCCTACACTAAATTGGCTATTGGTGGAAAATGCCTTACGATAACCCCTTACTGCAGCTTAAATGCAGATTCCTAATGGATTCACACATTTTGTAAATTTCAGGCTCATGTTGGTATATATGCTAGGGGATAGGAGGAGGCAGCATTCAATCTGGCATGGCAGATGGGCTTTTTCATCATGTTTCACCGCATTCAAATGCAAAAGGTGTCTGTATCATAACATCACAGATGCAAAATGTTGAACGCTCAGAAGAGCGAAAATGCCGAAACTGGAATTCAGTATTGTGAGGGGGGGGCTATATATTCCAACTCCGAGATCGCACTACAATGAGGAAAGGGCAAATATCCCAATCTTCACTGTACTGCGATCTCAAAAAAATGGACCCTTGACATTTCAGTACTTTCACTGTTGTGCCGTTCGACATTTTTATTTTTCGATAACATGATATAGATCCTGCAAAAGTAGTGTGGAGCGAAACCTTATGTAACTTCCCAACAAGGAAGTATGTCTAATTCTGAAAATTTTTTTTCCTACACTGCAAAATCACAAGGCAGAGCTCTCATCTCCCTGGGTGTCATTAGCAGTAAGAAACCAGAAAGCAACATGATGCCCTAACATCCAACACGTCCTTTTCATTTCATTCCAGTATAAACTGCTAGGTAAATACACATGAAGTCATCTAAAAAGCACACAAAGTCAAATTCTCTCCAAGTAAGACCTGATCTGTGTAGTTCTATAATTAATAGAATTATTTCTTATACATAGAAATTCATGCATCATACTAAACTTTCGAACACTTTTAGTTGTCAAGTTCAATTTCCAGCAGTAACGACCACTTTTACTTCAGAGTTACACTGAGGGATGAATGCATAGAAGAAACTGTTGTAGAAAGAGAGATACTGACCTTCTCTGTAACACTCTTCAGAAAGGAAAAAAGAAACAGTGATTTAACGAAAGTCATACCTGGGGCCCCAGTGTTTTCCCACAAATTGGTGTGAACAGCAGTTGAGAAAAAGTAAACAAAGGTATCTTGCAAAGCAGACAGCTCCAATGGCAACTTTAGAAGGATACCATCCCCCCTGCCACCATGCACCTAAGAAAAGGTGAGTCTTGGGACTGGTGTAGGGCAGCGGGCGAACCTGACCACCCAGGCGTCGCTTTTCCATTGGTGGAGGGCAGGCAGAGGAATGGGGAGGGGCTTTGTCTACAAGTTTGGAGGGGGCACACACTAGTTAGTGTAGCCTCGAACCCCTTATTCCTCACCCTGTTTACGGTGTAACATTGGTGGTTTGCTCTGGTTTACTCTGTTGCTAAGGCTACTGCCCAGCACTTTTCCAGGAGCACTGATTTTCACAGGGATGAGTCTCTTTTCTACAGGATTGAGACAGTCAAGAGTGCATATTGGTACTTTATCCAGCAGAATTGTGTTTTTTATAACAGAGAGCTTTGTAGTTGAAAGGCTGGCTTATTTAACTTACAGCACTCATTTTAATGAGGAGACCAGCAAATTACCTGTACAGTAAAGAAGTGCAAGGACCCTCTGTAAGCATCAGTGATCCATTTCCAAAAGGACGTCTGGCTAGATATCATTTAACGGTCAACGGTTATATGTTGGAATAACCGAAATGCAATTTTGGTGTAGTGCACTAGTACTGCTACATTGGGAATGAAACTGTAGGACAAGGAAGCAGTCAGAGGAGGGAGTTATTTCAATGTGATGGGTCATCTTGTATAAGTGTTTCAGTTACAGAATCACAGTGTCACATATCACTTTTTTCTGCAGTAGTTATAAAAGCAAATAATTGTTATCCCAAAATATCAGGATATTTGCATTTTCTGTGTCTCTCCCTGTACCCAGAACAGATGTGGTTAATTTGTCAGTGCATTTTAAGTCTTTAAAAACACTATGTGCACAGTTCACATCATCTAAGCAGAGATTGGTAAGTGCAGTCAATTCAAAAGCAACAGTACATGTCATTGCTGTAAACAGCTTTCCTTTTTTTTTAAGCTCTCCCAGTCTCCAACAGGCAGCAGTAACTTGTTGTGTCTTTTGACTTTTCCTGGTTAGGGGTCGCCACAATGGAACTCCGGTCTGCTAATGATTGGCAGTAGATTTTTATGTGCCGAGTTGCCAGTCCTGACGCACAACCTTCAACGAAGGTACGCCCATTCACGCATGTCTCCACACAGAAGACGCTCTAGCTGAGAATCGAACAGGACAACGTCTTACTGTGAGGCGACAACGCTACCGCAGCACCACCACCGCAGTAACAGGCAGCAGTAACTAAAAATTAAAAAAAAAAAAAAAAAAATTCAGGATTTGAAGGGGCCACTTGGGAACTTGTGGCACCCCACTATTTTG
>NC_056735.1:1292828418-1292848418 GCF_019279795.1 Protopterus annectens
AACAAGATAACAGCATTTTAGAACAGAATCAGTACAGCTCACAGGAAATTTATAGTGGTTTGCCAATATTCATATGTGTAAAACAGCATTTGGTGACTTAAAAGTGTCATAATACATTTTCCCTCGTCAGTCACTATGTTTTTAGTCTGTATTTAATAAAAACATTCATAAACGTTTTATTAAAGCATGGAGTAAACACATTTATTGTGTTCCTCAGTGACATCACCTTAGTGATAATGTGTGGTGTATCCATAAACTTTAATGTTTATGTTGCTGTACATGTGGTGGTATGTCCATCAAATTCTCTGGAGACAGTTCTTGCTATCCTTTAAGTGATGCCACTGAGGTTAAAGTTCACTGTTTACATTCAGTGTCATCAGCACAAAGAAAGTGCACATTTTAAAAGTTTTTTTTAACAGGAGTAGAAGCTGAGAACATTCACTAATGGAGTGAAAATGCTGTTCATTTGTTTAAGAACCACATGGTAAGGAGCAAATGTAAGTAGTTTAACACTGGGAAATCACTTTAAGGCAGCATTATTTTTAGAGAGCATGGCAAGTGCATAGAACAGTCTTCTTGGAGAATTTGTAGGATCAAAATAATGTCAGATTTTAGGAGCTCATGAGGTGGACACAATGTTTTTCATGTTGAAGGTGGGCCCATTTCTTAACAGGATCTGCACTGTATCCATAAGGTAAGAAAATGGTCAGACCAGGCAGGCTTTTTCTAAAGCTGTGTTTCTGTTTTTTCAGTACTTGCCTTAATATTAATAAGAACTTCACCTCCCTTTTCTGTTTGTCCTTGAGTTTTTTCCGCAACAGAGTGTAAACATATTGTGACTTTCACTGCTTTTTGTTTTGGCAGGTTTACCTTACCCAGGTCATAGTCAGGCATTGAAATCAATTTACTTCCATGTTTTTGTTTTTTCATTGTTGACTTTGCTGACTGCCTTTTGTGTGCAGCAGATGTTAGTCATGTTTATGTCTGTTTGTTTGTTTATTTATTTATTGGGTTAGTCTGACTGGATCAGGAAAAGCACACCCCTTTTCAGAGAAGGCCTGTGGAGGAAAGCTCCCTACATCAATATGAAAATGACAAAGTGCACAAATGAGGAAAAAAATTACAATCATTTTTCTACTAGGATAACTTAAGGTAGAGTAATCTTATTAACAAACAGTAACAAATGCAGAAGATAATTCCACAGATAATACAATTGCATTGATATTTTTTCGTAATTACATATACAAAGCAGAGTCACAGTAGATCTATTTTTAAAAATCAGTCACTTTTATATACAATTGCATAGCAGTATCGGAGCACAATAGGAGTGTTATTTGTAATGTAGAACAGAGCATATATAGGATGAATAGAGAGAAGTTCTCAGGTAATAGCCAGATAGATTGTGTAGAGAGAAGTTAAGGAGAGAAAAGTCGATGACAGCAATTGCCTTTAAACCCCTTATTAACACCTTCCCAAGCAAGGATAAATCTATCTAAAACCTTTGAACCTTTAGAAACTAGTTTGTGACAAAGAAATATGCTGCTTTCCCTTTGGTGTGGCATGAAAGCACAGTTTTGGCCAGCGAAAAATAATTTAATGTTGATGGCTCCAGTTTGTGCAGTTAAGAATTCCAGTTGGCCCACCCCTTCCTCCCAAGAGAAATAGAACGTGGAGATACTGATGTAGACGTACATGCCATCCAGTAAGAAGACACGACAACACAGATTTAATCTGTAATAGTTTTCTCTTATCTTTTACAGGGAGATCGGATGTGGCACTTTGCAGTGTCTGTCTTTCTGGTGGAACTTTATGGCAACAGCCTGCTGTTGACTGCTGTGTATGGACTTGTAGTTGCTGGTTCTGTCCTTCTGCTGGGAGCCATCATTGGAGACTGGGTGGATAAGAACCCACGACTTAAAGGTATTTGTATTATAAACCGTATGAATTTTGCACTATACAGAATATTAGAATGATGTGATTGTTGTTATCCGAATGCTATTACCTTTAGATGTATTTACTGTTTTTCTGTCTCTTTTTGTGTTTTCACTAGTTGCTCAGACATCACTGATTGTACAGAATGCCTCTGTCATGCTTTGTGGTATTCTCTTGATGTTAGTTTTCTTTTTTAAGGATCAGCTGCTTTCCATGTACAATGGGTGGCTCCTGGTAAGTAGTTTTAGTGTCTTCCATAATTATTTAAAAAATTATGTATTGTTATTATGTGATTAAAATACATTGTCAGTTGCAGTGAGACCTAAAGGATTGAGCTCTACAGTATATGCCTGTATGTATGTTTAGGTGTGTGTGTGTGTGTGTGCGCGCGCACGCGCATGTGCGTGTACATACATATGTATATATATTACACATATATATATATATGTATGTATATATATATATATATATATATATATTTATTATCTATATATATATATATATATATATATATATATATATATATATATATATATATATATATATATAGATATGGGTGTGTGTATAGTTCTTAGAGTAATTTTGCTGTACATGTGTGTGCGTATGGTTTGGAGAGTAATTTCGCTCTGCAGTATGCTTTGGTCAACAGCAATGCCAAAGCTAGGTAATGCAAAGACTTGTAGCACAGAATGGAGACACCATTCTTACTTTTTTTTTTCAGCAAGTTACTGTTGTCTTAAACTCCATCTCATTTCGCTACTACTGACTCTCAGTGGAAGTTCACCCAGGACTTTAACCCTTCCAGACTGGAATCTCCAGCTCTTGCTTGCTGGCAATGCTGGTTCTTCCTTGGGAGGTTAGTAGGCCTGAGGGTCACCTCTGCTGCACGCAGAGGTGTTGGCATGACTGAATAAGGCTCTACCCCCATAGTATGCAATAAGACATAGCCTAAGAGTGTCTCTGCCGTGGATGGCAACACCTCTTGGAACTTCCTGCACACTACAGATACAGTAGATGGATCTTTCTCTACCAGCACATTAACCGTGTCCCTTTTCCTGAGAAAGATAATCAAGCACAGCATCATTACTCCTTCCTCCCATGCTCTAGGTGTTGCAGCTGCTGGGTTGAAGTCAGGGCTTTATCCCTCTGCGTCATTGGAACTGAACACCATCCCTATCCTGGAATCTGGGGGTTAGCAGCAAGGAATATGCATCCCACCAAAAGATTCAGTGGCTGTGATTGAGGAGTTAGTTTGTAGTATGCTTTTGTAACCATCATTTGAGCAGAGCATGCTGTGGCAATGCCACAAAGCTTGGATAAGATCTGTGCAAAAAGATGGTGCCGTGGCAGTGATGTAAACCTTGTATGGTCATAGCTGTAACTAGTACATGGAAATAGTAACCTCATTTGAGTGCTACGGATGTTCACTTTTTCAAGAACAACTACTAAGTACATTGGTTATGCAGCGAAGTTGGTAGTGGTGGGCAGAATATGGAAGGCTGGCATTATGTATGTTATTTGCATGAGTGAGAAGTTAGAGACATTAACTTCAATGTTTTGGTGGTATGCATGCATTTACATTTTTTTGTGAAATACCTAAAAAAGGAGTTTACATTCTACAAAGGGAATGTAAATGGACATGGAAATGTAAGAGAAAGTGTAACAGAAGTAAGTTAAATGCACTCACTTAGCACATTCAAGATCTGGAAGAAAAATGTAAAACAAATGAAAGTTTTGTTAATATCCTGCAGGAAGAAAAGGAAAAAAAATGTGTTGGAGGAATGATGAATAGTGTAATACTATTCTTGAAACTAACCACAGGAGGGAAACAGTTAACTTAAGCAATATGAGTAAATACTTACTGCTGATGCTGAGTTGATCCAAGAAAGTCAAAAACACGGGTCAAGAAGAGAGACAAAACCTACAGTGAAATGGTCCCCCTATGAGAAGCAAATACTGTTGAAAGGGCAGTCATAGAAAGGGTAAAAAGATTAAAAAATCCAAGAACTATAAGTTGTTTTTCAAAGTTAAGACACTTTAACTCTATCAGTGTTTTGGTGGTTTGTATGCATTTACATTTAATACTTAAAAATAGGTTTACATTCTACTGTACATTAATGCTTTAAAGTAAGAAGAGTTGGCGACCCTAGTAAAACATCAGGATTCTTCTGGAACTCTTCATTAAATGAATATACTCGAATGTTACAGCTGCTGTCAGTTTGGGCATTTTGCTAGAGATTGTATCAAATGGCACACTTCTCTGCAAAGAGGCATAAGTAAAGTTTTCAATCAAAACATGATTCTGTGCAAGGTAATATGAACATATTACGTATTACAAACAACATGTAATAATGTAAATAATATAAACATGCAATACAACACAGGTATAGCCATACTGCTGTTTTGCATACTACAGTGTTAATAAGTTTTGTGCGAAAAAAGAATGTATGGAAAGCAAGGAACTGGAAGCAGGGGCAGATGTAACAATGTGTTAGTGTTGGTGATAAGCAGATACTGAAAGAACCCTGTAAAGGTTGTTAGAGTTCAGGAAATAGATTGCTTCTAGAGACACAGAGAGCCTGGAACAGTCCACTTCAAGAGAGTCACAACAGAGTTAGTGTGTTTTTTTCCCTAACAGGAGGACTGAGAAACCTGTGGGAATGTGTACTGCATCTCGCAACATGGTGGACTTGGAAGAAGACCACATATATAGGAAAACTGGGACAGAAAATTGGGTTCAGAACCTGGGCTAGGTGTTTAGTTAGACTGCCTATCAGATTGTCTTAACCTGCATTGGAATGGCTTTGTCCAGTGTCATCACTCAGCCGGAGTCTTCCGCGTCTGAGTTGGGCGGGGGCAAGATGATATAGTATGGAGTGTTAAGTCAACTGAAAGCAGGGCTTCCTTCCTGTGGTGTATTTAGTCATTTGAAAAGTTTAAACTGACTAAAGGTTTGCCAGCTGCATGGCATACCATAGAGGGATAAAGCCTTTACTACACCACAGTGACTTGAGTTTGAGTAGCAGCTTTAGTGCCTGTTACATTTGGCTGGGATTTGCCAGCTGACCCACTGGGATGAGGGAGGTGGCTGTGGCTCACCACAAGGGTGACACCTAGCAGGAACAGTAGGTGTTACTAGCAGAGTTCATTTAGGCCAAGCTTAGAACCAGTAAACCAGAGGGGAATCCAATATGCAAAGGCACATCCCCCCCATGGAGACATCAGTTGTGGATCAAGGGAAGGCCTCCTCCCAAGACCAGCATGCTGGCCCATTCCGTACTATCTGGCACTCACCACGAAATGGAAGGACTGATTGTGATTCTTGGGCAGAAACAGATGGGCAGTAGGACTCATGCCCAGCCTAGAAATTCCTGTCTCCCATGTCCCCATAATTAATTGACCAGTTGGGTGTCTATAATGAGTCTTCCAAGGTCCTGGGAGGATAAAATAAAAAGCATAAGTAGATAGTGTCCCAGGTGGAGTTACGGTATTGCCCACAGTTCAGCTGGAATGGAAGGTACAGTTAAAAAACAGAGTTTGAAACACTATAGATAATTACTGCAGTGGATATATTGTAGGGCATACTCTTAGCTGAATTTTAAGAAGAGATGATTACTACTGTGGATGAAAGTTCTGCAGAGTATATGTTTGATTAGTGTGAGGTATACATTTGAGTAATGTTAGGAAAGGGTCCTTATGAGATGACTGTAAGAGACATCCTGAGTTATAATGAGTTGGGTAAAGGCAGATTCAAGGCCTCTGGTTACAGAGAACACATTATTAAGTTTTTGAGAAGCCATATATGTAAGGTTTCCTGTATCTGTGAAGTTGTTGAAGAAGAATGGTGTTGCTGTACATTGATGTGCTACTCTGTCTAATGACTTGAAGCAGATCTTGAAGAAAAAGGAATGAATTTTGTGTTAACGCTTTGTATGTCAGCTTTGTGAAAAGCCACAATATGTACTTTAGGATACTGCATTTCTGGACTGTGTTCTGGAAATTGTGGAAATTTTAAAAAGATATGAAGGACTACAAAGTTTGGTTTTATTGTCCTGTTTCTAGTTGCAAGGAGGCAGTACCATACCCAGGGTGCGGGAATGGAACAGCTGCCATGGATGCAAACTGTTAGGGATGTGATTGGTAACACCACAGTAATGCTTTTTATAAAAAAGTTAAGTTGAGGATGTATTTTTACAAATTTCAGCATTTGTTTGTTCAGGTAAACAGAATACCAAAGTTTGCATTGTGCTTTCAGGAATACTGGTCTGTCATTCTGATTCCAAATATTCTGGAAAAATTCCGGATAGTTGTCAATGGAATTATATGCTGTTGTATTTCTTTGGTCATCACTTCTGGTTTAGTAGCTGTGTCCCACAAGGAGAGTTTTTTTTTAACTAAACCCATACCTGCAAATCTACTTATTGAGTGTGATTCAGGAGACTGTAACCCCTACAACAACATAAATTCATATGTAGTTCCCCTGCTTCAGTCACAGTCCTTTTGCTGTTTAGTTAATGCTTTTTTTAGCATTATATAATTTTGATTATTATAATTTTGATTACTACTCTGCTGTTTAGTTAATGATTTTTAGCACTATATAATTTTCTATTCAAATTTTATAAATACTGTAAATTTTTTAAATATTTAAGTAAGATGCAGACTATTATGGGTTTGTGTTCTTTCAGCTTCCCTTACGGATTGTACTGTTCATCTTAGTTGGCACGACAGAGCCAGAAGTTACCTGAGTAACACAATTTATATCTATGGCAGGCATTTATCGAGCTGTGCTCATTATGAAGGATTTCCATTTTTGTATCCTGTAGTATTGCAGTTGCACTTATACATGGGTGCATGAATAAACAAAAGCATTCTTCCCAACGTTTTTGCTCAAGAATTCTGGATAAAGTCGAAAATAGTAGATTGTCAAAGGCCCAAAATCAAGGACGTTTTTAAAATATTACTCGATTCACATAAAAAGTTAATTGTAGAACAACAGGGGCCATGATCTGTATTCAAGAACATCCTTACCACATTTTTTGTGTGTTCTAGTCACTCTGAAAGGTTATACTAAGTTTACACGTACTCTACACTTTGTGGTAACCTTTATAAATCCCCCTCAGTATTTAAAGCTGCAAGAAAATCAGTAGGAAAACTAAAATTAGGAGGAATAAGGTGTGAGTTATGCTTGTGTTGTCTGTTCACTCAGAACAGTGTACATTTGGTGTACACCTACACCTAGTGTAGGTTTTAATGAATCCCAGGGCAGGTTTTTGCATCAACAAGTATTTTCAGAAATATAAGAACTATGAAAATTTAATATCTGGCAATAGTGACTGTAATATTTAGGAATTTAGCAGAAAATCAAAAGTTTTGTGAGGGGTAAGGCAAAAATGAGATAGAATTAAGGGTGTTCTATGGAATCAGGGACAGCTGAGAGATATGTATGGAAGATCTAGTACTTGTAATGTGGAGACAGTGTGCAGCTACAGTGGAGATGTTTTCTGGGGTAACACAGAGCTTTACCCTGTGCCCATTTCCTTAGGTAATATCTGTAGCAAGAAGCTGTGCAGTGAAATGAAGGCAGTCATGCGTAGAACACATCTAGTATAAATAACCGCACTTAAGCACTTTAGTAGTATATTTGTATATATATATATATATATATATATATCTGTGTGTGTGTGTGTGTGTGTGTGTGTGTGTGTGTGTGTGTGTCTAAGGTTTTGTTTGTCTGTGTTGTATTGCTTGCTTGATTGATTATTTAATAATTTATTCATTTATTGTTATTTAATGAAGTAAGTGTTTCTGAAGATCTGTGTAGATGGCCATGGGTTAGCAGGTAAACTGAGATGTGACTGAAACCTAAATGCTTACAGAACAATTATTGTAATTTGGGTTTCTTCTGTTTTATACAGTTACACCACAGAATGCTGCATTATTTACTGACTGCCTTGACTGAATATTTTCATTAAGCGGGTTGGCTAGATGACTTTACTTATTGATACCATGATGGAATGGTTCAGTAAACCAGCTCACTTTCATGCTTAGATACCATACTTTCTATACAGTAATTGTCTAGTAAAACTGTAAATTAGCAATACCATATGCCTTATATCAGGTTCATATTATCTATTTGAAATTTTACAAGTTCAAATGCCATCTGGTCGAAACCATATGTTGGAACTTGTAAAAGTTTGAATATGTAAAAAAAAAAAAGAAAAAAAGGAAAAACATAACTAACTGTTGTAAGCAGGGGAGCAAGCCCCCCCTGCTCCCCCCAACACACCCCGCTCTTTAAATATACCAACTCCAAGATCGCACTACAGTGCGGAGAGGGAAGACTTCCCTTTACTGCACTGTGGTCCAATCTTGGAGTTTGTATATTTAAAGAGTGGGGGGTGTGGGGGCACAGCCCCCCATGTGGGGGGTGCTGGGGGGCTTGCCCCCCTGTTACAAAAGTTAGTTTTGTTTTTTTTTTTTTATTTATTTTTTTATTTTATGTGTTCAAAGTATTGAAACTTTGAACATAAGGGTTCGACCTTATTATGTTCGAAGTTTCAGCACTTCGATAATGTATTAGGAACCCCCTTATATCGCCCTCCTCCAGGTAATGGCCTGTTAAGTTAAAAAAAAAAATCCGACAGTTAGCATTGTGGTATTACTGTGACATATTGTTGAAGTGGGTTATTTGCTGTAGTTCTGCTTGCCATTTCCTGCAGGTGCTACACAGAGTATGCAGCATGAGTGATGTAGGGTGCATGGCTAATGCACATGGTAATTGTGAGCTGAAACAAAGTAATGTGGTTGTAGTGCTATGTAAGACTGTGAGGTACCTTCTCTAGACAAAGAAGCATGGCTGTGTATATAGTTCTTTTAATAACATCACTCATTTCACATTTCAGACTCTTAACATACTGCTAAGTGGCAGAACTGTTACAGCTTTTAATTAAATGTGCCAGCTAGCCTGTGTTACTTGCTGGTACGGTGTTTTTTTCCCTTTATTATTGTACCTGTTGGGTGTAGTTATCAACATAAAATTACAGAGTAATAGTACATTTTTTTCACAGTGTAAATGAACTCCTGAAAGCACAGTGGTGTTGTAGCTGGAGAAATTATAATCTCATGAGTAAAGTATCTAGTATCACAACATGGATTTGAAGGTTTTCTTTTTCTGGCATTTTCTAATAATCACAGAATAAATATACTTTAATGAATGTATATAAAACAACTAATAACCAAAACTAAATATATGTGCTTAACCCAGGAACAACGATCACACAAAAAATGTGTAGATTAAGCGCATTCGTCTTTTTTTTCACAGACTTCTTCAGAACTGTTACATCCTTACACTGAGATTTAGATCACCTCAGGCATTAATCACATGATCAAAAACTCCTTACATTTAAATATATATTAACACTTAAAAAAAATTTTATTTGGCTCACAAATGACAGTATTAAGAAATATCAAACATAACTTACTTAGTAAAAACAATTTTTATACCAATACATTTTGCCACAATTGTAAAATGAATAGACGTGACATAAAAAGCACATACTTGTGTAAGAAAAAAATTTTGATTATAATAAAAATGTAAAATGCATAGCACCTTCCAACTGCATCATGTATTTAATTAGGAGTACATGATTCCTTTATTGGACACTTGATACCTGTAGATGTAGTACTGCTGAACTGACGATACTGGATGAAATTGCAACGTGACCGGTGCAGCAGCCTGACTGTATTTGTAATGCCATTCACATTCTGCTTTGGTTCATGTCATATAATCATACTGTATTACCAAGTTTGCAGCTGCATATATTTAACTCTTCCCTAAAGACAGAACATTTAATACCGTATGATGGCCCTACAGGTTGTGTACTCAATGCAACACTGCAGCAGGTGTTTGGTGCTCAAGGAATATTGTTGTATCATAATGCAAAGTAGAATTCATTCATGAAAAGTTGCCACCAATGCACATAGGTTCATAGGTAGGTACTAGGCTATTGGCCCTAGGGCCTATACAAGCCTAGCCAAAAAGGTAGCCTGGCTTTCTCCACCCAAGAAAATTATTTTCCTGTGCCCCTGTCGAGCAGAGCCACAGAGGTGATCCCGGGGTGAATTTCCTATTTCCAATCCAATCATCAAGGTTTTTCTTGAAGAGTGCTAATGAGCTTTGTTTGGTATAGATAGGTAGTTTGTTCCAGAGTATGGGAAGTCTCTGGGACAGGAATCTATCCCTCTAGCATGTTCTGTTTATTGTAGTGACAAGGCTTAGGTCCCTAGAGCGTGTAGCTCGGAAAGATTGGGATTTCGTGAAGTGGAGCATGTCCAACAGCTCTGGGTTTGACATAGCTTTGTATGTTAGGCAGAGATCGCCTCTGAGTAGGCGATATGTGACAGAGTAAAGCTGGAGTTTTTTGAGACAGTCTGCATAGGTCATCTGTTTGAGGCCGGTAATCCTCTTTGTGAGGTATTTCTGCGGCCTTTCCAGTTGTTGTAGATGTCTTGTGAGGTACCTACCAAAAGGGGTGCTGTACTCTATAATGGGTCTAATGAGTGACGAGCAAAGGGGAACAATTACCTCTTTTTTCCTGGATGAGAAACATTTTGTGATGAGGTGTGCCACGTAGAAGGATTTCCTGACTACTGTGGCAATGTGATTATCAAAGGAGAGACTACTGTCCACCTGTGTCCCAAGGTCTCTTATCACACTTTCGGTGTTAAGTAGATTACTACCTATGTGGTAGCTCATGGGTACAGAATTTTTACCAAAGGGAATGACAATGCACTTTTTGGCATTGAGCTTGAGGCCATGGCTTTGTCACCAGGCATCTGTCTCAGTGAGGCCCTTTTGTAGGATGTCCAGATCATTAGGAGTTTCGATTATGGCTCCTAGTTTGCAGTCATTTGCAAACTTCATTAACCAAAGACCTTCTGTGTTAGTTTGTACTTCAGGAAAGTAGATACCGAACTGCAGAGGACCCAGGACTGAACCCTGCAGTACTCCACTTGTCACTGGTCTGAAGTTGGATTTGGAATCTGCTACTTTCACAGTGTGGGTTCTGTCATGAGCCACTTGGCAAACCATCTTGTGACATAGGCATTTATACCTAGTTTAGTGAGTTTATCTATAATTCAAGAGTGGGGGATGGTGTCAGAAGCCTTGGCGAGATCTAGATAGGCTGTGTAAACCACCTTACCCTCGTCTACGGCTTTGGTGACTGCTTCAAAGAAGTCCATCAGGTTTAGGAGACATGATCTGCCTTTTCCAAACCTGAACTGGGTGGAGTCCAGAGTTTGGAGATTACCAATGTCTTTGTTTATAAGTTCCATGATGATGATACATTCCATGGCCTTGCAGACCAGGCTCGTTAGGCTAATGGGGTGGTAGTTCCCAGGGACTGTGGTGGCTACCCCTTTGTGGAGTGGGATAATCATCACTATGCACTATTCAGTGGGCACGAAGCCTGAGGTGAGGCTATGATTGAACATGTTGCTTAGGTGGGGTGCCGTTTCATTCTATAGTTCATGCAGAACACAGTCTGGGCTGTTCTCAGGTCCCATGGATGCTGTGTTCTTGGCTTTGGAGAGTGTGTTTTTTTACCTGTGCAGCCGTGATTACAGAAACTCTACATTCTTTCGGTATAGAGATGGGCCCTTTAGGGGATGAGAGGGGGTAAAGTTAGCACTGAACGTATCTGCCAGGATATTGGCAATATCAGTTATATCTGTATATTTAGTGCCATTGTGATGTAACTCAGAGCAGATCTGAGTGTTGCCATTGAGATTCTTGACATAGCTATAGAGGGCTTTTTGGTTGTCTTTAGAATCAGTGGCGATTTTGTTTTCATAACTAGCTTTGGAGGATTTTATGAGGGATCTCAGATTCTTACTGAGGCTGACCAGGGAGTTCCTCCAATCATGGGATTTTACTCTTTTTTGCAACAGTTTCTTTCTTCTGTTGTACAGTTTGTTTGTGGCAGGGGACAAAAACTTATAAGCACACAACAAACTAGAAAATGAAACTCAAGCCAAAAGCTGTAGATGGAATGAAGGCGCGAACACAATTGTTTAGTACTTTCGTTCAAATTTATTCTTAATGAACTTCTTCAGAAAAAGTTAACCTCTCAAAAACACACCACTTATAAATTACATCACACATCACATGATTTTCGTGATACTTTAAATTAAAGATGTAAAATCATACAATAAAGATAAAAAACTGTCTTGTTTTCCAAACAGCTTTGAATGTCAAAGCTTCATAAAAAAATGTCTTAATATAAAAACATCTTCATATTATTGCGATTTGAATGTTATTTTAGTGCTAAAAAACACTTAATACTGATGTATTCATTTAGACCAGAGGCTCTGTCTGCTACCAAACTGATCTGCCACGACTCCTTGCATTCTAAAATCAAATTGGAGTTCCCTATATAATCTACTTGTTGAACATAATGTATGACTGAAAAGGTGAACTTTTTAAAGTTCACACAGTGAAAATAGCATGCCTAGCTAAAGCACTGGTAAAGTCCTTTTTCCTAATAGCAAGTGTGTGCTCATATATTCTATGCTTTAAACATCTAATGTTTTTTCCTATGTAGTAACTAGGACAAGAGTCACATACTGCCACATAAACTATGTGTGTACTCTCACAGGTGAATTGTCTGTGGACCCAAATAGTCCTTTTAAGATGTGTAATAAATGTACTAGATGTGTTGCTTATATACCTACATTGTTTACACTTCCTACAGGAGAAAGTACCACAAAAACTGTTCACATCAGTCAATGCTAAAGTGTGCCCCCCACCACCATTTTCCATAATGTTTTTGATGTTCTTATAGGTGAACTTAGGTTTTACACCTACTACCTGTATAAGTTCCCCATTCCCCATCAGAACCTTCCAATTGTCCTTTATTATGTGTTTGATGACACCCATCTCATTGACAATCGGGATGGGGAAAGAAATAGTAAGCACTGTGTTGTCCTTCTTTTTTCTGTTGTTACTTACATCACCAACCCCCCTGATGATGGGTTTGGCAGCATTTTGTCTCGGAATGAACACTTCCTTATGTATATTGGTTAACAAAGCCTGGTCATACCCTCTTTGTTCAAAAAATAAGAACATGATGATCTCTTGAAAAAAAGTGTCATCATCAGGGTTGGGAGGGTGGCCTAATGGTTAAGGTGCTTGCCTTACAAGCACAAGATGCAGGGTTTGAGTCTTACAAGGGATAACTGGCTAGGCTTAAAATGGCTCGCAAGGGCAGTTAGCCTAGTACTAATCTATGAACCTATGAATCAGATGTAAGTCTACTGAGGTGAATAAATTGCCCCTTAATCACACCTTTATCACACCTTTCTTCATATGCCTAGGGTGTAAGCTATCTCTGTGCAAATATTGGTTGACAAAAACATCTTTCTTATAAATCTTACCCACAAAAGTGTTACTGGACATGTCAAAAGCCAAATGTATATCCAAAAAATTAATAGTCCTACCAAAACTTCCCACAGAAAATTCAAAAAAATCTGTGGTGTGATTTAAGTCCTTAACAAAGGATTCAAATTCACTCTCATTAACAGTCCATAGAAATATCAAATCATCAATAAATCTTTGATATAAAACAATGTGAGACCTTTGTGGATGTACATACAAATATCTCTCCTCCCACATGGCCATTACAAGGGTGGAAAAATTGGGGCTACCCTTGCCCACATAGCCACCCCTGAGGTCTGCTTATAATATCTTTGGTTGAACTAAAAAAAATTATTGTCAAGAACTATACCCATAAGCCTGCAAACCATCTGTATTTTACTGTGTGTAAGGTCTGTGTACCCATTAAGGTAATCTCTCAGATATTCTATATCAGCATCTTGGTTGATACATGTGTACAGTGATTTAACATCTAAAGACGCAAAATAAAATTCACCATGAGTGAGGTTAAGTATGTAATCCAGCCATAAAGAAATATTTTCTGTCTTGGTTCTCTTGGCTGAAATAATGGGCCTAAAGGGCGGATTTATTTCTGATTTGTGTACTTTGGGTATCCCAAAGAAACGTGCCATGCTGGGATGTTCCACTAACAAATATTCATATGTATCATGATCTAAACTACCCTGGCAAAACATGTCAACAAGATCGGTGTTTATTCTCCAAAACTGTTGTTGATTACATTTTTATCTACAACAGAATGAGCTGTGTCATTTAACAACATGTCTTCAGTGTTTTTAACATAATCTTTGGTACACATAGTCACCATCGTACCACCCTTATCAGCTCTCATTACTGTAATGTCTTTATTTTTACTTAAATTACACAGTGCTTGATGTTCTTCCACAGTGAGGTTATGCATGTGGGTGTTCTTTACAATATTCCTCATATGCAGTTCACACGTCACCAAACACTTGCAAGATGTTGCACAAGGGGGGGGGGGTTGTATGTGCTGTTCTTTTTAAATTTGTTACAAACTTCTTGTTTGTCTACATTTAAATCATGCAGTAGGTAACAAAGGTTCAGTTTTCTCAAAAAAAGTTTGAAATCAACTAACAGTCTGGTGATATTAACAGAACTACTTAGTATACAGGGAAAACCTTTTTCCAAGACTGAAATCACATCATTAGATAAAACACTGTCAGCCAACTTCAAAATGCGAATTTCAAAGTCTGAAACATTTAGTTTTTCTTTCTGTTGTTGTTTCTTCCCCCCGTTTTTGTCTTGTTCTTAACCTGGTTTGACCACCTGGGAGTCTGTTTGTTGCCCCCTTGGTCCACCAAAAAAGGACCTGATCCACAGAGGTTGTTTGTAGATGAGACCACTTTAGCAAATGTTGGATTGTTTTTGTCAGACCCCGATGAAACTTGCTGAACTGTGTTACTGTTGTTATTATTATTGGTATTAGGAACATTGTTGTTATTATTAGTGGTCATACTGTTATTGTTTCCACTTCCATTGTCATTCACCTCACCTGTGTGATGTTGTCATTAGTTGCATTGGTGTTGATAGTGTTCTCCTGAAAAGCCCACTGGCATTGCAAGGGGTAGGCCTCTTTTTTAGCATAGGCCAAAAGATCCCTCCGCAGTTTAGACTGCTTCCTTGTGACTATGGAGGCTCTGTGCCTATCAGCTTTGGCCCCAGTGCTACTATATAAATCAGAAAGTACATTAAAACAACAATGTCCCTTAATTTTATTGTCTGAATTTGCCATATTTTCTTTGACTGTGTCAATCTCTTTTAAATAACGTGTTACAAGCATACGGGTCATGTTGACCCCTGTTTCATTGAATAAGTTGACTAATTCAATGTAAAATGGGTCACCAAAGTTCACACAGTTTGGAAATTTTGATAGTCTTAGTCCCTGTGGAACACATTTATGCTTAATACATTCATTGAGGTATAAAATCTGTAGTTCCATAGATATAAAGTGAACTGTGAGCTTCTCAAGCTCAAAAATGTCTTTCCTGCAACTGCCAACATTTTAATAATGACTTGTAACATTATTATTATTAACAGCAGTACTTGCATTTTCACCATTCGGTTCGAAAATGATGTCCAAAAAGGATTGTTGACTTCCTTAAACACATAATCCAAAACGCTGCCGTCTAGGTGTACAATTCTGTTCCCATTTGGACCACTGCTTCTGTTAATAGGTGTGTTAATGGCGACATTACCCTCATGCCTTTGCTCATTGTTGTTTATAATTCCCAATGGCGGTTGGAACTGTGAAAATGAACCCAAACCAACTGGATACTGCTGCTGGGACCCACACAGTCTCGAAAAAACATCTTGAATGGCTCCAGTAACTGTCCTGCCAAGTTGTTTGGTGACTGCTGTAAACTGTTCAGGCACCAAATGTACTGAGAGGTTTAACAAAGTGTCCTATGTACTCTCTTCTAAGACCGTCCCACTCTGCTACAAGTCAAAGCACAAAAACTCTTTGTTTATGGGGAATTGAGGGAGTTTCCCATTTGCATGAACTGCTGAATTTCCTCCCCTGTTTCATCAATCCTTTTGTATGTTATCCCAAAATAATCCCCAAACCCTTTAGGTGTTAACCATTTCCACTGAGTCATGTTATTTTAACCACTACCTTAATTTTGTATACCTTTAATTTCATTCTTTTTTGCATTTTCCTTCCACATTAATGCTCCCAGTTTATGTTTCAGTCAGTGATTTGTAGTTTTTAAATATTGAAGTGATTGTGTAAATTTTGATATATAATACACTGATTCTGTTTTTTGCTCCATTTACTTTCCGAACGTTGCCACATCTGTTGTTATTTGCATGTCTGATGTTTCACTTAATTGGCCATGTAAGTCTTTCAGGTTTTCAATTCTTTGCCATGTCCAGATTTTCTTTCTTCTGCCTCCTTAGTGTATACCACACATATGCAACGTCCCACAAAACTGCAGGTAAAACTCCTTTTTTTCTCACTTGTTTATTATTTTTCTAGCTTAATTTATCAACTGTAATAACTTCTCCTTAATGACTCCATCTTGCAGCAACCCCAAAATGCAAATCCTCCTGCCCAGCCTGGATTTCTAGTCGTAAATCCTCATGCCCAGCCTAGATTTCTAATCATAAGTACTCATATTCAGCCTGGATTTCCTAATCATAAATCCTCCTGCCCAGCCTGTATTTCTAATCATAAATCCTCCTGCCCAGCCTGGATTTCTAATCGTAAATATTTCTGCCCAGCCTGGATTTCTAATCTTAAATACTCCTTCCCAGCCTGGATTTCTAATCGTAAGATTATTATTTTTTTAACACGTTTATTGAGTTATCACTTGTAGGCAAACATACATTTATATAAATGACAACAAACCATGTTAACACATTGACAGTTACAAATATTATTCTTCACACGTATTCTTTTATACAGTTATTGTCAGTCCAGTATTACATTAATTAATTCCTTCCTTCACTTAAACCTCACTCCTCCAAAATATTATTCCTCATGTATTGTTCCCACAATTTCCATTTTTTCTATGTAATTTGTTCCTACTTTTATGTAAAGATCCCACTTCCATGTCTTTTGTCTCAGTTACAGTATTCACTACTTCAAATACAGTTGGTTTAGACTTTGATTTTCATTTCTTAATTGCTTTTTTCGCAGCCGCCAGAATTAAACTTGATGAGGGCTTACTGTGTCTAGGCAATTCAGATCCTGTATCCCAGCTCAAAAAATAATTTCCTTAGTCACAACCATTTGCTCACCCAATACTTCTGACAGAGTACGCAGTAGGGAATTTTACAGTCTGCCAACTCATTACACTCCCAGAATATATGCTCCCAGTTACTTCTTTCTTCCCCTTCACACTCCCAACGTATGTTATCTACCCAAGGAAAATTCTTTGGATCAGCTTGGGGTATAAAAATACTTATGCAAACACTTCCAAGCAAAAATCGTAAATCTTCTGGACTTTGTTGCAGATTTGTGAGCCGTACATATATATGATCTCCCATGGTTTCATTGTGAATTGCTTATCCAGTCTCTCTTCTCGATCTTTTCTAACCTCCTCTGATTTATTCCTGTAGTTACTGTGCAACATTTTGTATGCCCTACTTATTATCCTTTTTTAACAAAAAACAGCTTCTGTTCTAGATTCGTCTAAAAACTCTACAGAGCAGGTCTTTTACTTAGGATTCCCCTATCCTTTTTCTCTTTACCTGTACCCTGATATCAGTCCCATATAGTGAAGAGTCTCTAGCCTGCAGTTCAAATGTATTATTGGCCTTTTCCTACTGTATTACCTTTCTCTCACTAGTTATTTGCTCCCAATACTTTGTTTCTTTTTCCAGTTTTCTTGAGTAAATTCCAGCCCCTTCTTGCCTATTCTGTGTATATCTAATTGCAGTCATCCATCCATCTATCCATCCATTCATCCATCCATCCATCCATCTATCCATCCATTCATCCATCCACAATCCCTTTTCCCAGTTTTGCACATGGGATCAGGGTGTCACTTCAGCAGTGACAATCATCTAACGTCGGGTTTCACGCCCCCGAGTGGCTAGCCCTGCCATGGCTGTTTTTCCATACCACATGTTTGCACACACACTCCTACCTGTGGCCAGTTTAGAGTGTCCAATCCCTATCGACAGAATCTCCTTTCTCCACTCTCATGTTGACTTAGCTCTCAGAATACTTTCTGCTACTTTATGAATATAATTTTCTATATAGCTATTGTTATTCTCCATAAGGATCTGCATCCAAAATTCCACTCTCTCCTTATTTCTTGAATTCCCCCCTGCTTTATCATCATCCCTTTCCACTTTGAATTATAGCTTACTGCTTGTGTTATGTATATGAGTCTTAACTGTGTAACTGTAAACTATCACTTCAAATCAGGTAATCCTAAATGACCTTGTTCTGTTGGAAGGATCATCTTATTCCCACTTGACCCTTGCCCTCTTCACCTCCCTGATAAAATCCATCAACTATTTATTAATTATTGTTCACAACTTCTCTGGTTGATAAAAATATACTTGACCTGTATATAAAACTAAAGGACTAAAAGCATTTTTACTACTTGTACATTGCTATCAATATCCATAAACAAAAGCTTCAAGTCTCTCAGTTTTTCTAATTGTAAGATTATTGGAGCATGGTCTGTGAGAAAGGGTATTTGTTTGCATGTGTTCATGCACCCCAATTTGCAAGTTGCTTACCAAGAAAACAAAAATCTAAATGGACTCTCATTCTCTTATCCCTCATCTCTCCATATAGTTCTCATTGATAGAAATCAACCTAGCCTTTAATTAACCATCCTTTGTTTTCATTCCTTATGTATTTCATCTGCTGTAAATCTAGCCCCCCCTCCATGGATATGTCATGAGTGTCTTCCCTTTTCCATGCTGCCTTGACCTTTACCTCCCATATAGCTTTCCCATTACACTATTTACTATGTTTACCTCCACCTGCATTAACTATCCCCCAGCATTAGAATTTTAACGTGTACACCTACAGTTTCCTAGACAGAGATAAGTCTACCTAGTCTCTGCATGGAAAACCCCTATCTGAGCTCCAGCAGGCCTGTCCCCATCATGTGGTGGACTGGACCTGTCAACCTTATTCAACCCATTTTCTCCTTTTTTTTATATAGTGTTATGTAACCTCCCAGGCCGCTGCTTGCGTAAGTCACATTTATATTTCTAAGACAGTCAGGAAATCATTGGGCCCCATTCATCAGTTTTTCTTTTTATATGCCCGTTCTCATCATGCTGTTCTTCAAACTGACTGCAAAGTTACGTTTTCAGAAAGAACTGTACAGTGGTGAATAAATAACATTAAGAGGTGGCAGTTATTTTTTTTGTATTTTTTCATAAAAATTAAGCTATCTGTGTTTTTGCAGTACAGTTTGTAAATGAATAAGTTTCAATAACTACCATTTTGTAATGTTTTCTCACCAAATTTTCAACAAACCGTTTATGAGTCCTCCCTCATAATGTAAGCTGTTGTTTCACAAACTGGCCATGAAATTATATTGTTAGAATTAAGCAATAGTAATTGCATACTAGTTGAGATGGGCTCTCATAGATTATTTTAAGTCTGCTGGACTTTCAGTTTTAAGTAGCAGCACTTCTTTTCTTGTGTAGGGTTCCCTTTGTTCAGTCAAACACTCAAATAAGCGATTGACACAGTCAAGCCCAAAAGCATGAACCCTGAAGGCAGGCAGAATATCGGGTGGAATATGAGTGTTCTTATGTGGGATTGTGACACAGTGGTTACCGGGTATTATTCTTTTCCCCACTCTGGTATGATGTCAGAGTTGGTAGAGGTAGGCAGCAGGAGGTGCATGGGTTTTGTTCTTATTTTGTATTTCAGTTTTTTATGCTTGTCTTTTGAGATGTTGGGTTGTTCGTGCTTTTGAGCTTGACTTTATGCCAATCGCTAATTTGAGAGTTAGACTAAGTGATAGGAACCCTTGTATGTTCTGACTTGTCTTGTGTACGGCTTTTTGTAGATGTGTGGGTTTGCTGCATGACACTGTTCTGTTAAACACGTGATGTTGTGTCGTCACCTTTTTTTTTTTTTTTTTGGTAGCAGGCATTATGCCTAGTTATTGGC
>NC_056735.1:1292853418-1292860918 GCF_019279795.1 Protopterus annectens
GAGTCCCCAGCCTTGTTGTTAGATTTAGTAGTAGAGACTAGAAGTTTATTCGCAGAGCGTAGTGTTGCCAGATTATTATATGGGGTAACCATACTAGTGAGGATAGGAGTCTTGTTAGGGTGGTAGAGAATCTTTTGGGTAATAGTCAGTTGTTGAGAAAGTAATTGATTCTCTAGTTCTAACCATCCTAGCTTTTTAAGGTTGTGACAGTGATGAGTTCTAAAAGGGGAGCCAGTGGCAAATCTGGCAGTGTTATTATAGCTGGTTGCAAGTTTGCTAAGGTTGTTTTTAGACAGGTTAGTATAAATAACAGAGGCATAAAACAGGGTAGAGATAAGGTGGGTTTGGGCAATGGTAGTTCTGGCTAGTGGTGTGAGGAAAGGTTTGATTCTATAAAGGGATCCTAGTTTTCTGTTGACTGATTTTATAGTAGTATTAATATGATCATAATAGCTAAGGCTGTGGTCTGTTGTAACACCTAAGTGTCGGGTTGTAGTGTCTGGGGATATGGTAGTTCCATTGTTAGAAGTTACTGTGAAGTGACATTGTGGAGACCTTTGGTTAGGAGTAAAGAGCAATAATTTAGTTTTTTTGGGGTTAAGGAGGAGGCAATGACTCATGAACCAATTTTCAACAGTATGAAATACAGTTTGGGTGAGGGTCTGGAGTGAGGAAGCAGAGTTGGCAGAGTATATTAAAGTTGAATCATCTACATTTGTATGCAGGTGGCTTGTGGAATTTTAGAGTTAAGATCATTAATAAAGATTGAAAAGAGAAGAGGGCCTAATATGGAGCCTTGGGGCACTCCAATGTTGACTGGGAGGGGTGAGGATAAATTATTACCCCAGAGAACAGCTTGATATCTGTTATCTAAGTATGATTTAAACCAAAGTATTGCATGTGGTTTAAGAGATAGGGATTTTAGTATATCAATAAGTAGGTGATGGTTAACCATGTTGAAGGCTTTTGACAGGTCAATAAATAATGCAGATGAAAAAGAGTTGTTATTACAATGTTTGTTAATACAGTCAGAAAAGGATAGTAAGGCAGTGGTTGTACTATGGTGAGGTCTAAAGCCATGCTGACAGTTAGCAAGTAAGGTATTAGAAAGAAGGTGGGTGAGCAACTGTCGGTGGATACATTTTTCCATTATCTTTGCTATTGGGGAGAGTAAGGCTATTGGTCGAAAGTTAGAAATCTCAGTAGAGGAACCACTCTTATGCAGAGGGATGATGTGTGAAACTTTCCAGATGATGGGGATTGTTCCTTCAGTAATTGTTCTATTTATAAGGATGGATATAGGATACGCAATGGCTTTAGATGCAATTTGTAGGTATTCACCTGGTAGATGGTCAGCTGAAGGGGTACAAGGTTTGAGTTTTTGTAGGAGGGAGCAGATGAGGGATGTTGGTACTGGTTCTAAATGAAATGAAGGAGCTGGGCTATTTGTACTTATTGATAGGTTAGTGCTGCCAGGGGTAGTGTATTTGCTAGAGTTTGAATAGCTTCAGTGAAGTAGTTTTTGAAAGCATTAGCAATGTGTTTGGGGTTATCCTGGGTTATACCTGATAGGGTGGGAGGTTTGGAGTGCATTGGATGAAGCAGTTTGTTAATGCCTGACCAGAACTTTTGTGGTTTATGTTGGTGGGTTTGTTGTAGGTGGTGGTAGTAGTTTTTTTTGTCTAGCAGAATTTCTTTTTTAGTGGTATTTCGTAGCTCCTTAAAGTAAAGATGGTCTGCTGGGTTTTTTTACGCTCTCCATTTGGCCCATATTTTATTACGTAAGAGAATCTTTTGTCTCATTTCTTTGGTGAGCCATGGAGTAGTTTTGGTTCTTATTCTGGTAGAGCAAGAGGGGTCATGGCAATCAAGGACTTGTAGGAATTTTGTATTGAAGTAAGATCCTGCTTCTTCTAGCTGAAGATGATGAATTGGTGACCAGTCACATGCATTAAGTTCATTTAGGAAGTTTTCTTGATTAAAATGTTTTTTGAGCGTGATGTTTTGAAAATATTTGGATTGGGACTATGGAATTTTTGTTTAACTATAAATGTCAGGGAGTGGTCACTAATATCATCTGGAAGGGTACCTGGTAATATTTGTGATCTGTTTTTGTGAAGTATCTGTTTGTTGTATTTAGTCTTAAAATTGTTTTTAATATTTTATCTGTGTGTGTGTGTGTGTGTGTGTGTGTGTGTGTGTGTGTGTGTGTGTGTGTGTGTGTGTGTGTGTGTGTGTGTGTGTGTGTGTGTATATACATATATATATATATATATATATATATATATGTATGCCTTTCTATTCTACTGTTGCAGTATTCTTTACATATAGGTATACTCCGCCCCAAGCGACCCAATGTCTGGCCAGCATAAAGCACCGTTCAGCTGCTGCAAGTACGTGGGACGTCACACACATGGCTTGTTGAATGTCAGCCATACACGTACAATCCCCAGAACTTCTCTGCCTCCACTCAAAGCTTGATTCATATGTCGGTCTGTTGCTTGTTTCTGTTTGCTGCTTTCAGCTTCCAGATAAGGCCCCACTAGAGTTTAATTTTTTATTGATGCTCCCTTTTTTTAGTTCATGTCATCCCAGAAGGGCAAGTTAGGTGTGGAAGGCAAATTCCACATAAGGACATCCACTATCTTTGTCTGTTTTGTATAGGCCCTAATTACAACCACCGCTCCTGTGCTGTTTGTCAGGCCTTTGTCCCATAAACCTTGCAAAGCCATCTTTCAGCTTTGAGCCTGTACTTAGAGAACCAGCATTTGAAAAGATTAGCTAAGGACGTTATGGAGGATTCTGTGGGTCCTTTAGCCGAGCCAACTTTGAAGAGGAAGGTCGGTAAGCCTAGGCCTGAATCTTCTTCCACTGCACCTCTTTCCACCTTTGTATCCCTTGAGGTTAATGAAAACATGGAGGTATATTCAGAGATTGGGTCTAGTTCTTCAGCAGGTACCACTTCGGCAGCCATTAGAGAATCCGATCTAGGAATGTCCTCAGAGGCAGTGCAGATGTCCATTTTGGACAGACAAGGGGAACCACTGCTTGTTGTCTTGGAAGGATTCAGAGGCATATATCATACTATACTTAGGGAGGTGGTCCCGGTGTGTTGGTCATTGAAGGCAGGCTTATGTCAGGTTCTTCTACTTGCCACCAAGCAGAGGTGCATGTTAAGAAAAAAGCAGAAAACAAAGCATCTTCCATCCCCTACTTCACCTCAGTCTGACTGGAATACTTTTTCACAGGGACTGATTAAGGCTTTAATGGTTCTTAAGCCTTCTACTGCTGTTTCTGTTCCCTCTTTTACTTCTTCCCCTGTTAGGAGGGTTAGGGAACAGGAGTTCTCAGAAGATGACAAAAAAAATAAATATATACATATATGACTTTATTATATTGTAATAACTTTCTCCTTTTCACTAAAGTGCCTATCGTATATTGTACTTTCTTTAATGTCTCTATATATTTCTGTTAAATTCTATGTAAAACCGACACTGTACCTGTCAATGTTGTTCTTGTTTTATTGGAGCTTTTCTCCCCGGGCCTCCGCTGAAAATGGGCTCGCATCCAGGCAGACTATCCCAGTCAACAAATGTAAAATAAAATAAATAAATCTGATGAGGATTCCTTGACATACTCAACTCAAATTACATCTCTTTTAGAATATGCTTCCCCTGAGGGGGAATCCAATGGTGCTGATTCTCTACTGGAAGAGATATCTTTTGGGGAGACTATTAATAAGATGAGAGAATTATTTAAATGGGACTACTCTCAGGTCTGTGTGGTGCAAAAGGGTATTATGAGCTTTTACAAATAGAATATCCTTCTCCTTTTGCTGTTCCACCTGTATTGCCAGCATTTTGGATGCTTTCTCTTCTGCTTCTAAGGCCCCAGATTCACAGACTCCTGCTCCTAAAAGGCCTGACACATTTTATAAGGTGCCTGATGATTGCAGATTCCTTTACAAATGTCCTTCAGCTGATCCAGCTGTGCTATCTATTGCCTCTGACAAATCCTCTAGGTTGTTACCATCTTCTAAGCTTCTTCCTTCAGACAAGGAGAGCAAACTAATGGAAAGACTTGGGAAGAAGGTTTACACTTGTGCCACTTTAGCTTTCCGAGCCATGTCACAAGTGATAATTCAATAAAGTTTTTTAAAAAAGACACATCTGGGTATTCCTTGGCTGTTCTTTCTCAGGCCTTTCCAGCTCTTTCAGAGCTTCCAGATTCTGACATTAAAAATCAGGTTATGTCCCTTTTAGGAGATTCCTCTCAGGTGGCTAGACACTCATTCAAATGCAGTTATGATACAGCAGAAGCATCATCTAGAGCAGCTGCTTCTGGTTCTGTCCTTAGAAGGTATTCTTAGTTGAGCCTTCAACCGCTGCCAGATGACATGAAAGCAAAACTGATGGATGCCCCTCTGGATAACAGAACTAAGTTTTGTACTGTAGCTGCAGATTTATTTAAGTCTTTATGAAGAATCTCAAGACTTGAAACACATTTTTGTGTCACCTGTCCCTAAATTCCACAGACATTTTCCTTCTATGACCTCTTTTGGTAGAAAACAGACACATCCATCTTCTTCTTCCACTTCTTCTTGCAGAACTAAGTAAACTGTTAGAAGACTTCCTCAGCCTAAGACTATTTGTTCAGGTCCCACTTCTCAGCAGCCTTTTCCAAACAGGCTAAGTGGTCTGTGACTACCAACCACTTCCAAATCTTACTCATCTTTCTCTTTGTCTGTCCTTCTCTCTTCTAACTTGGCAAGTATAACTAATGATTCCTGGGTTCTCTGTGTTGTCTAACATGGATATTTCATGACTTGGAAAAACCTTCCTCCTTTCAGGGCCATTTCTCAACCTCCTCCAAATCAATTGGACTTGTTTCCACAAATTCTAAAATAATTAGTTGCTAAGGGTAAAATTCAACCTGTAAATCTAGACCGAAGGGGATTTTACTCAAGAATGTATCTCGTGCCCAGAAAGGGCAGTCCTTGGAGGCCGATTCTGGACCATTCCCACTTAAACAGTTTTCCAAAAGTTCCAGCTTTTTGTATGCTGTCTTTAAAGACTTTGTTTCCTTTAATTCCTCCTCAGGTCTACATAGCCACTCTGGACATCAAGGATGCCTACCTTCACTTTCCTGTCCATCCTCTTTACAGGACATTTTTACATTTCTCTGTGGATTCCTTGCAATTTCTGTTCTATGCCTTACCCTTTGGTATATCTACTGCCCCAAGAGTATTCACAAAATATTTGGCCCCAGTGATTGCTTATTGCAGGGTCAGAGGTATTCAGGTATATCCATACCTGGACAATTTCCTTTTTCTGGCTCCTCTTCCAGAACAGTTAGTTCAACATTTGCAGTTTGCCATCTCTCTCCTGCAAAGGCTGGGATTCACAATAAATTTCAAAAAATCATTTCTTTCTCTTTCTCAAGATCACATTTTCCTTGGGTGCAGGCTAAGAACAGATCTCATAAAGGCTTTCCTTCCACCAAAAAAGATTCTGTCTCTCACATCAATTCAAGAGTTGTTCACAGATGCCTCATACACAGGTTGGGGGCAGCTTTTGCATCAAAGAAGGTGCAGTGTCTTTGGTCTCCTTCTCAAAGGAAGGAGTACATCAGTATCAAAGAAATGAGGATAGTTATTCTGGCTATACAGTCTTTCCATCCTCTATTTCATCCAGGACCTCTAAAAGCATTTACAGACAACAACACTGTCCTCTAGTATGTACACAAGCAGGGGGGACAAAGACATATCTTCTTTGCAGGTTGGCCCTGATGGCTTGGAACTTGGTAGTTCAGTACAAGTGACTCTTCAAGCAGTATATACTTCATCCACTCAAACTTTTGTGGCAGGTCCATGACCCAATCCCACTAATGGATACTTCACAGGGATGTGTTTCTGCATTGGTCCATCAGTGGGGTACTCCTCTAGTGGATCTTTTTGCATCACCTCTGAACAGACAACTTCCTGTTTTTTGTGCCAGAGTCCCAGATCCTCTGGTTTGGAAGGTGGATGCCCTGTCTTTCTCGTGGAAGGGGATGTTTCTTTATGCATTTATTATTCAAAAAGTACTGCTCAAGATTCAGCAGGACAAATGAAAAATTGTGCTGGTAACTTCCTTTTGGCCAAGACAGCATTGGTTCATTCTTCGTCTACATTTAGATAAGGGCAGTCGTCACAAGTTACTTCAGAGAGTGGACCTTCTCACATAGGCCAAGGAATCTCTACTTAATCCACATCTGTCAAATTTACAACTGACTCTGTAGGTGATAAACTTTTGATTCCTTTCAGACACCTTTTTTTACTGATGATGTGCTTAGGGTACTGCAGGAGGCCACAAAACCCAATACTAGAAGATCTTGCTTATCTAAATGGAAAAGATTTTCTACTTGGTGGCTTTCACATAATCTGGATCCACTTTCAGTGGATATCCATGTTGTTCTTTCCTACTTGTGTGAGTCACTTAAGAGTGGTTTGGCTTATTCCTCAGTGAAAGTTCACGTCTCAGCCATTTCTGCTTGTCTGCCATTGATTCCTCCTTTAGCTTCTAGACTGGAAGTTAAACTTTTTCTCAAAGGCATCCTTCACGTTAATCCTGCCAGGAAACCAGTTCCACCTCCTTGGAATTTGAATTATGTTTTAGAGGTGCTAACTGTGGCCCCTTTTGAACCTGCAACTTCAGCTTTGTTGTACCTGGAAAACAGTTATTTTATTAGTTTTGACATATGCTAGGAGGCTTTCTGTGATTCAAGCTTTGATGGCTTCGCCACCTTTTCTTGTTTTTCATAAGGACAGTCTCTGTGTACTAATTCTTCTTTGATGCCCAAGGTGGTAAATGAGTTGTATCTTAATCAATCTGTTCAGTTGCCCACTTTCTTCCCTTCTCCACAGTCCTCCAGTGAGAGGATCTTACACACCTTGTATGTGCATAGACAACTCAGGTTTTATTTGGATAAAACTAAGGCTATCAAGAAGTCTGATCAGCTTTCTGTTTCCTTTCATCGCAGGACTCTGGGTTTGCTGTTTCCTAGCAGATTATTTCCTCTTGGATTTCTAAGGCTGTTTTATTTTGTTACGTGTTTCAAGGTAATACTCTGTTCCTGTAAAGGCTTACTCCACTATGTCTATGGTATCCTCTGGTGCGTTCTTTAAGGGTTTGGATACTAACACCATTTTGGAAGTTGCGACTTGGTCTTCTGTTCATACTTTCACCAAGTATTATAAGCTGGATAGTATTTCTAAATCAACAGCTGGATTTGCTAGATCCATTCTTCATGGTTTTGTAGAAAGTTCCTCTGTTCCTTCCTCCTGATAGGTTTCCTCCTAAGCTGTGGTACTCTCCCATACGTAAAGAATGCTACAACATTAGAAGGGAAGAACATATAGTTGTGTAAAATCTTACCATAACCTTAGATGTCCTTCTCTTCTATGTTGCAGTATTCTCTCCCTTCCTCCTATACCTTGCTCTTACTTTGGATGGCAGATTA
>NC_056735.1:1292863418-1292895918 GCF_019279795.1 Protopterus annectens
ATTAATTTAAAAATACATTTATAATTCTTTGCTATATAAACAAGTGGTATGGATCTAGTATCTCCTTGTCAGTTTATCTCAAGAGTATGTACTCTCTCCTACTCTTTGTTAGTCTGTAATATTGAATGACTGCAGTTTGTGGGGGGTTTTTTCATCTTTTTCTAAATTAGGGGCATTTTTAGTTATTTATTTTTATATTTGGGCATCTTACCTGATCTTTTTCAGCAGGTCCGTGTTACTGGACTTATGTAATTCTGTGCTCAGCATTTTTATTCATTCTGTATGTCTATGTAATGGCTTTGTTATGCAAGAAAAAGCCAATGAAGTTAAGAAACATGCACGATGATAAATTAAGTACTATTCAAATATGTGCATTGGAGTGGGCAAAACATTGTTTGCCTGTTATAAATCTAGTATTGTTCACAGAAACAAGTCCAGCCACAAAACAATACAAAATTCATGCAAATTGCTGTGAAGGTAGCTCCCTACAAAATAAAATGTCTCACCCCTAGTGCACCACAAAACTTTTCATTGAAACAGACTAATATATACAAATAATTTAAAAAGTAAAAAAAAAAAAAAAAAAAAAAAAAATTACAGGATGCTAGGAGTACCTGTGCAAAAAGCTCCATGCATGTGCATTCCTGACTCGCTTAAAATTAAGAGACTGAAACTGCATTTAACGTATATAATATCCCAGTGTGTGTGCAACATATGCCTGAGACATCTCCCTATGCAGGATAAGTAGCCAAAGAGCATCAAAGTCAGTTTATACAAGAATGATGTTCTTCATGTTTCTCCATTCCAGTCCTGACTTGTGGGATTTCTCACTGTGGAAGCCCTTGGCTGGCCCTACTATCAAAGAATATTTTCACCTCCTCCTGAAGCCAGTGGATGCCCTGTCCAACCTCACTGTGATTGGGTATATAGGGAGCCAGCAGGCACCTCAACCTTAGTTCTTTCTTGCCGTCACAGCCCAAAGCAAAGTGCTAGTTAGTGTGTTGATCTGCACCAGAGAAAGAAGATGTCTAAAGCTAAGTACGGAACTTTTCATGTGCTTTTTGACTAACACCAGATAAAGTTAATAACTGTCTCTGATGTGACAAACAGATACCACACCGGAACTTTCATTCATTTTGTGTGACTTGTTTGGGTCCTGATATGACATTCCTGACTGTCAGTTTTGTGCTCACTTTAATAGCAGAACTGTCATGCATAGGACTGAGATTCCAGCTAAATGTTTCGGTGAACCATCAGGGCATTCGCATACCATATCGTCTGCTGGTTGAAGTAGATCTCCCTAGAAAGAAAAATGAAAATCACTTCAGATTTAGGGCTTCAGATGATGCTTGCTGACCATCGGCCAGTCCTCCTAGGCTTGTGATTATTGAAGAAGGTGAGGTGCTTTCTCAACCCCCTTCGGCAAATGAGGTGGTGGCCAGAGACTTAATATGCCTCCAGGTCCCTCTAATTCCTTACAAGTCAAAGGACGTAGCTCTTCAGTTGGGTCCAGGCCCACTTCGTAGGCTCCAGCTTCCGATGACCACTCTAAAACCAATGATAGCACTTTGCATCATCAGGAGATCACCTCTGTCTACTGCTCATGGGAGTTAGTTTTCCATCTGGGTACTAGTGCAGAGGTCAGCCTTAGGCCAAAACCTAAGGTTTCTCACAAAAAAGCTACATCCACACTACCTCAACTTAGGCCTACTGGCTCCCACTCTCAGGCTTACCAACAAGACTAAGTGAGGCTAGCTGAGGATTTGATTTCCTTGATCAGATCCAGAAGCCTCCCTCCCCCTGAAGCATCCCCTGGTAAAAGAAAGAGGGATACACCATCACAGGATTGTTTTGACTGTTTTGATACAGAGGATGGTTTTGATCATAATAAATCCACCTTTGAGGAGGGTGCATCTGTTGCTTCCTATGGGGATTCTGATTGTGATGAGAACTTTGCCTCATCCTACCCTGAGGATACTTCCTTTGGGGAACATTCCATACCTTGAGGGAGCACTTCAAATGGGAACCTCAGGACTACCCCCAATCCAAGAAGAGGTTTAGGGTATTCCTGAAGCTCCCTGAGCATAACCCCCTTGCAGTTCCCTCAGTCTTAGAGGTGGTAGACGATGTCTTCCTGAATTCCTCTTTACAACCAGACTCACTTCCCCCTACCCCTCTTACAAGATTCTAGATTCCCAGAAACACCTTTTTAAGAACCCTATGACAGATCTTGAAGTGGTGACTCAGGGGGTGTAAGGGAGCAAAAGCTAGCTCTTCCAAAAATCCTTTATCAACAGCTAAGGAAAGCAGAGCCTTAAACAGGTTTGGAAAGAAAGTCTACACCTCTGCCACACATATCATGAGGGCTTTGAACTGCCAATTTCATATGATGAAGTACCAGGAAACTATTTTTGACCAGATGAAACAAAAACTGATGAGGATTGAAACTAAGGTCCTCTCAAAGGAATTACTGAATTTATGCAACTCCTTCTCTCGGGTGGCTAAACACTCCCTCCGCTACAGCTGAGATGCCTTGGAAGTCTCCAGTAGGGCAGCAGCCACAGGATCCATATCCATTATTAGAAGACATGCCTGGCTGAGGAAGCATTCCCTTACTCCATGTCAGATCCAGTCTACTGGATGCCCCCGTGGACAAAAACTTTCTTTTTGGTCCTAAAGCTGTCCTTAAGAAAATGGAGGATAAGGCCAAGTCTATGCAAACTGTCAAGGACTTCCTTCAGGTCCAACCTCCTCATTTTAGCCAGAATTGCCCTACCAAACATTGGTCCTTTCCAGTCCCCCAGTCTAAGCCCAGGCAAAGGAGACCTGATAGGGAAAGGAGCCAAAGACTGCACCAGTGACCTAAACAGTGGTAAACAGATCCCAGTAGGCTTGTGGGATCTCGTCCCCAGGGACCTAGCAGGGAGCGATTGTAACTCTTACATGACTCCCTTCCCCCCATCCCCCAGTCCTCCTTCTTTTTCTCCCCCCAGGCTAGGGAAGACTGTCCCTATTCAACAAGAACTGGACCCTCATTACTATGGATCAGAGGGTTCTAAACGTCATTGAAAGAGTTTACAAACTCAAGATCAAACAACCCTTGATTCACTCAGGCTTCCCAGGTATTCCTCCAAATGAAAAGGCAAAGACCTTAACCCAAATAGAGCTTCTGTGCACTCAAGGCTCTGTGGAGCATGTACCAAACTTTTTACCAGAAAAAACCTGGAAGCCAATTCTAGACCTGTCAAGGCTCAACCATTTCTTACAAGTCCCAAAATTCAAAAATGCAACTCTACAAAAGCTACTGTCCATGATTTCCCCCAGTCCCTCCATGGTAACTGTAGATCTAAAAGATGCATACCTCCACATCCCCATAGAAGAGTCATACAGGAGGTTCTTACACTTCAGAGCAGGTGTGAGGCACTGTCAGTTCTGTGATTTACCCTTTCGCTTATCTATTGTACCTAGGGTTTTCACAAAATGCCTAACCCCAGTGATAGACTTCTGCAGGACAAAGGGAATTGAGATTTATCCTTACTTAAGATGATTGCTTCATTCAGGCAACAAGCCTACAAAAACTCAAAGCAGACCTGCTTTATGCCCAAAATGTACTAACCTCAGTGGGGTTCATCATCAACATCCAAAATCTTAAACAAACCCGACAAACATGATTGTGTTTCTGGGAGTATTACTAGATTAATCTCTTCAGAAAGCTTTCCTCCATCCAGACAAGGTTACCTTCCTAACTATTTACTTCAGAAAATTCTTGGTCAGGAAATACATAACAACCAGAGAGTATCTCAGGGCCCTGGGATACATGGCCTCTTGCATCCTCATGATTCCCCTGGCCAGACTACATATGAGATGACTGAAGTGGTATATCAAAAAGGTGTGGTACCATCATTCTTAGACTCACCTTCAGAATAAAACTGCTTCCTTGCCTCAGGAAAGAGTTTTTCTGGTGGGTCTAAATATGTCCGTCAGTCGAGGCCTTCCCTTCAGGTACATCCCTCAAGAACAAACTCTACAACAGATGCATCAGAAATAGCCTAGGAAGCCAACTACAACAACTTACAGACTCAAGTTAAAAAATAAACACATCAACCTAAAAGAACAAGTGGCAGTCCAAAAAGGCCTGATTGCCTTCAAAAAGAAATGAAAACCCAGGGTCCACCTGGAGAAGACAGACAGTGTCACAGTTATGCTGTATGTAAACAAGTTGGAGGGGCCCACTTATATCCCCCTTTGCATTTGCAGCCTAGCCATGGACCTTTGAGAAACAGCAAAATCCTAGGGCTGTTCCTCATGGCACAGCACCTACCAGGATAAACCAGTCAACTAGCGGATCACCTTAGCAGGAACTTGTCAGACCCCCAAGGAGTGGCAACTGCATCAGGAAGTATTTCTCAGCATAGCCAAAAAATGGAGTGTGCCACAAATAGTCCTTTTTGTCAGCAAAGAAAATGCTCACTTAGAAAAGTTTTGCTCCAGGAAGTGTACTCTGGAAGAGAGAAGAGTATACTGTTGTTAGGAGAAACTGGAAACTACATATCCTGCAGGACTGTTCTGCATCTGATGAAGTTTATGGAACCTTGACAAAAATGTTATTTAATACAGTGTATGCGTTTATGAGTCTACTGTGTTTTATGTGGCTGGATTAAAGTTTTTGAATACCATTACTGGCTTGGACTTTCCCTGGGTACTTTTAGTCTTGATTCTTGTTTTTTTTTTTTGGTACCTGGTAAAGCCTTCGTTTTGGACATACTGTAGGTAATTATACACATAACCTCTCAAGCTGGGGAAATCAAAAATCTGAATAAAGATCCACTAAAAGTAGGTACAACTGACGGTACAACTGGCCAAAAATCTGGACACTAACTAACATACAATTTGCATACATGCTAATATAACCCTGCCCACATGGATAGAATTGTGGGTTATCAACATTCAAATGATAATTGAGAAAATGTTTACCAATTTAATATTAGCTTTGAAAATATACTCCCTATGTAGATAAAACAACACATATGCAAGTCAAGTCGGCTCTGCTCCACCCACATCTGCACTAAGTAAGATGATGTCCCAGCCCCACTCCCAAGTCCCAAACTAAGTAAACAACTACCAATAATGCAATAATGCAAATACAAAGCTGATTCTTGGAAATGTTGACACATGCAGACTTGCAGAAGAGTGTGGTCACTAATTTCTGTCTCACAGCTCCTCTTTGGCCATTGGCTACAATGTAATTATTTAAAACTTATCTACAATTACCCAGCCAGCACTCAAATAACAACAAGATGAAGCATTTCTATTCCCCTCAGTGACCCCCTTCAGAAGTACATCTACGTGTGCATAAGCACTTCAATGACACCAGAATGAATAACTTCCCCAATGACAGACACCAATATTTGCATTAACGCTGATGTCCTCTTCACAAATATTATTCATTAATGCAACATCCCTTATACTTTCCCTGAGCAACAGAATTCAAACAGCGGTCACAAACTAAGAATAGAGAAAAATGCAATGCAACAGAGATTGAGAGGCTAATGTCTGCACAAACACTGCTAACCTTTTAATATATACTTTGTAGTTGCTGATCCTTGACATGGTCAACAGAATGTCAAAGAAACAACTGTAACAGCGGAGATGACTGGAATCATACTAGAGACATAAAAGTGATATCTTTCCCAACTCTCAGACATACCTTTCAAGTCTTAACCCCACCCTCAGCAAGATCAAGAAATCTAGACAAACTGTAAAATAATGGGGGGGGGACAAAAGTCCAAAAATAGGGACATAATTTAAAATTTAGCTCTTCTTACAAACTTAGAAAGTTGATAGAATTACATGATTTGTTTTCGCAACTTCGTGCACATTTTCAGGAAGATGTGGTCTGAAACTTGAATGTATATCATTATTTAGTGACTTTAGTTCTCTGTGACTTTCCAGAAAACCACACATTTTATGAGGAACAGAGTACCAGAGAAGTAGATGAGGAGCAGAATAAATATTCAGGTATCCTATGACTTACTGTATTCAACCGAGTTATTCCCATGCCCTGTATGAGCCATTACATACATATTTACCTGCATACTTAAACAGCAATCCAAAAGAATCCCAAAAAAGGTTTAGTTCCTGAGGATTAATTAAACCGTCACCTCATGCAAGCCATTAGCATTTAATATTGCATTCTCCGTGCCATCTTCCATTTCGCATCTGTACAGTTGTTAGAGAAGGCTTGACTGTTAGAGTGCATTGGGTCGCCTATTGAGTTTTCAGTTTGCCTATGATTTGCTGACCCACTTGTCAGGTAACATGTTGACCCCTAGGACCTAATTTTTCTTTCTTGATTAACAACCACTGTTAACTGAAAGAATTGGACCACTATCGCTATTAAGTACATAAAACTATTTTTTTTATTTTTACATAGACCCACAATTACTGTTTTCCTTGCAGTTCTATGCAGTATATTATTTTCTTTGTATGGGTTGCAGCTATTTTTTTCATTTTATCATTTCATCTACTTCCACTTAACCACCTTTTTTTAATAACCATAAATCCTATCAGATGTGAGCCCCATTTCCACATAGCATTGGACCCGCACTTTTGTTTTTTTTTTTTCTTCCTACCCCCCTTGGATAAAGTTTCAGTTATCACCTGACAAATTACTTTCATTTTCATATTTTTAACATCACCATGTGGGTCACACTAACGATTGCACCCTTTAATTTGGTTGGATTTTACCCCGTAGTTTCCATTGGTTGTACAATTAGAGACGTTAAACTAACTAGACACCCTGACCCTTTCAGGTTTTTATTGCACTTCCTCTCTTTAGTCCCCAATTACTGTGTTTTTCAGCATATTTTCTACTCTGTTCATGGTTCCTTCTATGCATATTCTTTGTTCTCTCCCCTACAGTCACATGTTTACTCATCAGAAATAAAATGGTGATCTTTTAGCAGCCACCCACTTGCTTAGTAGTTTTCCAGCTACCATGGAGGACTCCCACCTCTCAGTCTCCATTTTGTAGACTATAATAAGCTATCCCAGTGCTAGACCCTGCCTCAAGCTACCAGCATAATGATCCTCAACTCAACGCGGAGACTGGATGTCGCAGTCTCTCACTAAATACCGGCTTACAGTTTTTGGCAGGCTGTTCCCAAGCATCAGATCTAAATATCTAAGCAACATATCCTTAAATAATAATTAGTTAGGCAGATCTGATGAAGCGGATGTGAAAGTGCTAGTTTATGTTAATTTGGAAGGCCAATCCCTTCATTTTTAGCTTAATAACTTTAAACAGCAAATCAGTGATGACACACACATGAGATGGATGATGTTACAGTATTAAAAAGGGGTTACAGTTTAAATGGGAAATGGCTATTATTAAGCCTGTGGAATAGTATTACTAACGCTTACACCATGACAACATTTAATGCAAGTCACTTTGTATGATTATGAAAAAGTAGTAAGATAGACATGAATGACTTGAAAAGGAACATTCCCATTGGGCAAGAGAGATTTTTTTGAACCAGTCACACAGGCTATAGGGCATAACTCCAAACTTCACCCCCGAACAAATTAATTTGTACCATTGGCATATTTCTCCAGCCCCCCCTTCAATGGCCTGTACAGATAATTATCTAACATCCTATTACCTTCCAGACCCCCATGGTTTTCCACGCCCACCATGAAGCTTTTGAATAACTTGTAAAACTCCTGTAAGTCATTGTAATAATATAAATAATGGCTCATAACTGCTTGAATTGTTGTTTAACAGCACTCATCTGCCTAATAAAACTAATAAAAAGAAAAAAACGTTTGTCTCCTAACTTCATGGACAAGACTGATTTGAGTTTGTGTGTTTTCCCAGCTCGTTGCACACAAAGCTTAGCTGGGATCATTGTAAGAAAAACCCATATCCCTAAACTCGCCCAATCGGAAAGTAGGTGGGCTGACCTTTGTTACTTTGGCCACTTAGGTTAATTATGTATGCTTGCCTGTGAACGTTTTGGTATCCATAGTAACTACAGAGCTGTTTATAACTTGGCCTTTTGGAAAGGAGCCTGGGGTCTACTGTCAGGTAAAAGACCATGGTTTGGTTTTTGCTTAATGCTTACCTTATAACAGCTCTAATTTTCCTTTCCACCGAGTGATTTGTGTCTGAAAATAAACTAAGGCATAAAATAATTGCTGGTGATGACATGATGACATTAAAATTGTAAAATAAAATAAAAAGCGAAATCGGGAATTGAGGGGGCCACTCAGGAATTCATAGCACCACATTATTTTGCCTTCAAAATAAGTAAATTCCAAGGAATTTGGTACGGTTGAGAGGTATGCTATACAGTTTGTGCTTGTTGAAAGTGTGAAATAGCTACAATTTGTATTTGTTGAAAGTGTGAAATAGCTAAATAGATAACAACCTTCATTGGACTGTTCCAGTACCATTGTCTGGCAATGATTCCTGATATTTAAGTCTGTGACATACACACCTATACCTATACTTTGTAGCAGTTACAGGTTGGAGTCCCTCAACCTTCATTTGTTTAGCGTGTAACCCTGAACAAATCTTTTACCTAGACGGTGCTCCTGTGTTGAGCCTGAAATTGGTCCCTGTGGATCAGTGCTCTAAGCTTATTAACAAATGTATACTTTTTAAGCATAGGGTTAGAATGAAGCTATTGTCCAGTGTTTGCAGTAATTTACTGTTGATTCTTCATAGTCTTGTTACCTTTGCCACATGCAGGGCTTTGTTGTTGATTGAAGCCTGTTTATTGTGTGTTGTCATAGACTGTTGTGTGACTTACACATTCAGAGAGTTCCATCTGCCTGCTGAGTCACCCAGAGAGTGATACATGCTGTACAGTAATATCACCATGTCTGATTTCAAGTAACAGGTATGCTGTTATTAAAAATAAGCCACTGTGTTATAGCGGTAAGGTACCCTGACAGATTGGGAGGGCAAAACACTAGGTGTTACTTTGTGATTTGACAGAACACTAGGTGTTACTTTATGATTTGACCCACCGTAGGAGTTACGTTATTTCATAATAGCATATGTCCAGTTGCACCTTACTGCATAAGTAACTGTTTCACAACAGTAAAATGCTGACTGGATAAGATGGTACTGTCATGTTCAATGGCACTGGACAAATGCCCTTTATAAGTAAAATGTGTCAGAGGCAGACAGAACTTCAGAAAATCATGAGTAAACACTTTATTTACATACATCATTATAACTTGACTAATACAAACATTACTAAATGATTGAAAAATATATGTGTATATATACATATATATATATATATATATATATATATATATATATATATATATATATATATATAGATAGATAGATGAGTTATGATGATAAGAGACAAGAATGAAAGAATGTCTTAAGTAAAAACAGTTAATGCCTAACAGCCTGTTCCTTTAATGTAACATAGTAAAAGAGCATCAGAAATATAGTAAAGTAAATGTTAATTGTGTGTAATTGTGATTGATTTAGACATGAATGCAACGGTGAGAAGGATTGATCAAATAAGCAACATTTTGGCTCCCATGGCTGTTGGACAAGTAATGACCTTTGGATCAACAGTGATTGGCTGTGGCTTTATAGCTTCTTGGAATCTGTTTTCAATGTTTATTGAGTACTTTCTTCTGAAGAAGGTCTATGTGAAAACACCAGCATTAGCTATGAAAGCCGGCCAGAAGGTAGAAGAACAAGAAATGAAGCCAATTACAGGTAATTCACATACTCCGTCTGTCTTCCCTTGTGTTTTGTTTTCAGAAGCCAGCCCTACTCAGTGCCAGTTTATGGACTCCATAGATAAGACCTTGCCATTTTGTCAAGCCAGCTGACAAAGAGTTTCTGTTACATGTATAATAAAAACTGCTTATTAGACTTAACTTTTAAAAGATACTTTTAGTATGCCTGGCTTCAGGGTTTGCATGATTTAAAAGTACATTTTATGATTGCCTACTCTCTGTAGAAGTGAAAAAAAATGACCATTTTTACTACTGTTCATTCTCTGGCAGCAGAGACACCAAAACTGTGTTTTGAAGTATTGTATTGCAATGTAGCAGGGAGAAAGAAGTTGCTGGAGCCATCTTACCTTTTACTTGTGCTACATAACACTGCTGTACCCTTTCTGAGTACAGACACAGCCTTGTTTTGGTGGTAGGATATTAGGAGTCTCATGTAATCTTCAGGGTGCGTTTCCTTCTGTTATCTTTAAGGCTTCCTTTAGGGGCTTGACCATGACCTCAACAATAAGTATGCCTTTTATGCCCCCATACCTATTGACTGTTAAACTGTCCTGTCCTGGTGTGATCATGACCATTCATTCCCCTGCTTACCAGGTTGAGAGCTGATCATAAAGAAGGCCGACATCTAGCAGCCTTAAGGAGATTTTCTTTTTATATGGACTCACCCCTCTTCAGACAGCTGATATGTGCATTCACCAACAGGAGAGCCACCTCTTTTTTCTCCTGTGCACATTCACATTTCTTGCAGACATATGATGAAGGCAAGCAAAGTGTGTACCCTCAGTCCATGTCCAATAAACCATATGTCTTACCATCCAGTAGCTACATGAATTAACAGCAGATGTTATGTAGTCCTATCTCACCTACATTCTTCACCTGTGGGTTCGGAGCCGAATATCGGCTCCGACTCGGCCTATTTACTAGCTCAAAAGTATTTGATTGGCTGGGCTAAGATGGTATCCCACAATACAGTACTCCACATCCCTAGATCTCATTTGCCGCTTGTAGAGCTCGGACGTGGTCTCGACTTGACTGTGGGTAAGTATTGCTGAAACCAATTTTCTTGTGAAAATGTTTGCTAATTGTTATTATCCAAGTAGAGTTTGTTCATAGCTTTGTTGCTGCGTTATGGTTCTGTGAGTTGTGAGTGTTTTTTGTGTGTTGTGGTATCCCTTACTTCCCTCGGGCTAGGCCCGTTTGAGTTAGAGGACCTAGTCCTCCATTGTGGTGTTTGTCTGGTTGTCTTTTAGGTGCGTTGTAGTTTTAAGTTGAGAACCGTTTTAATTAGAGGTTCTCCCCTGTGCCTTGGTTGTTTGTTGTACTTGTGTTGGTCCCTGTGTTAGCGGTTTCCTGCCTTTTGTCAGTAGTGGCTGCTACGGTTGTGGGCTTAGAATGTCTAAGGAACAGAAAGAGCATAAGCCCTCGGGCTTTAAAAAGTGTACAAAGTGTGCTTATAACATGTCCATCACAGACGGACACTCGGTCTGTGTTTACTGTCTTGGAGCCATTCACCTTCAGGCGTCATGCAGTTTCTGCCATGCCTTTAGTTCTCGTGTTCTCCAAGAGAGGGAAAACAAATTAATCCTAAAGGGACTGCTAAAACCGTCCTTTGAGGAGGATTTAGGTTTGGCTCCCAGTGGAAGTCTAAATCCTCCAAATCCAAGAAAAGGTCTCCAGCTCCATCTATTGCTTCGGAGCCACCTTGTAAAATTACCATTGTCGAGTCTGCTTCCTCGGCTCCACCGTCATCGGGGCCGCAGGAGGTAGCTGTGTCGACTAAGTCTGCGTCCGCTCAGATCGTACTGGAACCAGTTCGGAGACGGTCACCAAGTTTGAGGCAGTGTTCTCCAGATAGGAGGTGTAGGTCTCCATCCATCTCCTCCAAGTCCTCCAGGCTTTCCAATTTGGATGTAGATAGGGTGGTGCAGAGGCTCCTACAGTCGCCAGTGTTGGCCAAACTTTTCTCGGCTCCTACCCAGTTGGCTCCGGAGCCGGCTCCTAAGGTTGTTTCTGCTATTCCTTCTCTGAGCGCATCCTTGTCGTTGGAGCCAGTAAGCTCCGCTCCGAGGGACGTTCCTGCGCTGGCTCCAATCACCCAGCGGGGTTTATCGGTGCCCGCATCAGCTCCGACCTTGTCGGTTCCGTCCACAGGGTTCGAGACTCTGGTCTCCTCGGTCGGGCCTTAGGGGGATGCCTCGGAACACCCTTCAGTTCCGAGCCTCCCTCTCAGTGCCTCGGCTGCAGGGACACCGGTCCCGGTCATAGCCATGGAAGGCAGTCGGTCCTCCAATTCGGGAGGTCCCACCTTCGAGGCTATGCGTAGCACGCTGGCTAGGTCAGCTACTTCTCTCAGATCAGTTCTTCCATCCCCCACAACACTGGTGAGAGCTTCTGATACCCACCTATCCTTGGATAGCAGAGCGCTAGGGCCTAAGGATACCCCCACGAGCAGTCCCTTTCTTTCTGAGGGGCCCTCAGAGCCTGTGCCTGAGGAACCCCCCCCCCAGAAAGAAATTGTGCAGGAGGAAGCACATAGACTACCAGGACGAGTCCCTCACTTCCGATACTGACATCGAGGAATCGGAGGGGTCCCCCAAGTCTTCCTCTGAGGACGTTTCGTTCTCGGATATCCTGGAGATCTTGAAACAAAGAGGAGACTGGCCCTCCAAAACCCCCTCTGAGGAGGAGTCAGTATTCCTTAAGGCTTTTGGCGCTCAGCCCTCCACCTCCTGGTTGTCTCCACCCTTCAACGAGCTCCTTGACCTTATTTGTCTGAGGGTGTGGGAGACTCCTGACTCCATGGAGCCTGTTCCTCAATGCCCCAACAAATTTTGTCCACTCCCCAAGGGAAAGAATTTTTAACAAAGGGAGTCCCAGTAGATGCTATGGTGGTGGCGGCAGCTGCCACCCAGAGGAAGTTGCTGAGTCTTCCTTTTCGGTCCATCCTCCTAACAAGGAGTCTAGGACTATGGTTCGGTACGGGAGGCATACCCTGTCTTCAGCGACCTTTACCTTGTGGTCGCTGAATTATTTGTCTCATTTCACGTGGCTCCAGAGAGATCTCCTTAAGGAGTTAGGAGATACTCTAGCGGGTAACGTACCTGAGGCGGTGGCTCAGACTGTCAACGGTCAGCTCTCTACCCTCAATTCCATCACTAACTCATCCATGCGACTGATTTTGTATGCGGCCGAGGGAGCGAGTAGGGCGGCTAGCTCAGGGGTGGCCCTCAGGAGGCAAGCCTGGCTACGCCTATGTCACTTTGCGGAGGCCTTTAAGTCTTCCTTTACTGATGCCCCCTTTGATGGTTCCTCCTTGTTCGAGACCAAAGTAAAAGACACCCTCACCAGGTGCGAGCAGGAGGGAAAGACCTTGTCTGCCATAGGAGTCCGTGTTTTCCCCTCCCGTCGAGACCTTATCCCAAGGCTCAGCAAGGGGGAAAGATGTGGTTCAAGAAATCACAAAGGTCTTTCCCTGCCGCACAGGGTGAGACCCCCTCCCGAGGCAGGGGAGGGGCGTCGTATTCAGGGAGACGTCACCCCAGAGGCAGAGGGGGCCCCCGCAATTCTGGGGACTGCGATTCCTTTCATGGTTCCCCATACTCTCATTCCTGAGGGTGTGCCCGACTGTGCTTCTCCGGAGCCAGTCGGGGGTTGAATTTCCCTGTATCCGGAAGCCTGGGTCAACATCACCCAGAACCGATGGGTATTAGGAATAATCGCCAAAGGTTACACCATCCCATTTTACTCCACACCCCCTCCCATCAAACGGCTCTCAGATGTTCCACCCAGTCAAAGGGATCAAGCAGCATCAGAGGTTTCTCAGCTGCTAGAAAAAGGAGTCATCCAACCAGTCCCCCCAGACCAGATCAGATTAGGGACTTACTCAAGATTCTTTTTGGTGCCGAAAAGAACGGGGGATCTGAGACTCATTTTGGATCTCAGCCAACTCAATCATTATGTACGCAAGTCCAAATTCCGGATGGCCACGCTACAATCAATTCTCCCATTCTTGGGAAAAGAAGTATGGATGTGCTCCATCGACCTGAAGGATGCTTACTACCACATCAAAATGGACAGAGCATCCAGATGTCATCTACGCTTCCGGCTGGGAGCCAGGCATTTCCAGTTTTGAGCCCTGCCCTTTGGTCTCACTACAGCCCCCAGGGTGTTCACCAAGTGCATGGTAGTGGTGACGGTTCACTTGAGACGTCAAGGATTCCAGGTGTTTCCTTACCTGGACGACTGGCTCCTCTCCACCCCCACCAAGCATCTACTCCTTCAAAACAGAGATACTACCATCAATCTATGTCACCAGTTAGGCAGTACAATAAACTGGAAAAAATCTGCCTTGCTACCCTCACAGCGTGTCTCATTTATAGGAGCAAAGTTGGACACTATTCTATTGAGAGCATTTCTACCACTGGAGAGGATCACGGGGTTGCAACAACAGGTTCGTGCGATGATGCCTCTGACACGTGTAAAGGCAAGGTTAATTCTTCAGTTACTGGGGAGAATGGCGTCTACTATCATGATGGTCCCATTAGCGGGGTTACATATGAGAATCCTACAATGGCTCCTATTCGCCCAATGATTCTTTCAAAGACTACCGCTATCCCATCCAATCTTAATCACAGGCAAATGCAAGCAGGACCTCAGTTGGTGGTTATGCACCAACAACTTAAATGTAGGGAAGCCATTTGTACCACCCAACCCGGTAGCCACAGTGACCACGGACGCCTCCTGGATGGGGAGGGGGGGGCATTATCTCGGCAGGATGGTCCAAGGCACATGGCAGGAGCACGAGATAGACTTGCACATAAATGTCCTGGAGATGAGGGCAGTGCTTTTTGCGTTGCAGGCACTTCAGGATGTCCTCCCTCTAGGGACTGTTGCGATACACTCAGACAACATTTCAGCAGTGTGGTATCTCAACAAGCAAGGAGGAACCCGATCTTACCCTCTGTGCAGGGAAGCCATGAGAGTGTGGAATTGGGTGATAGCTTCCCAACGGTCCTTGGTGGCAACGCACATCCTGGGGAAAACCAATGTGATTCCAGACAGGCTAAGCAGAGTGATCCTCATGCCCTACGAGTGGTCCCTGAACGGCCGGGTGGTGGACAGCATATTCAGCCGATGGGGTCAGCCTTGCTGCGATCTGTTTGCCAGTCCCCTCAATGCGAAATGCAGCAGCTACTTCTTGCTGATCCTCCCACCGTAGGAATCTCCCAGGGATGCTCTTGCACACAATTGGCCCTCAGATCTGCTGTATGCTTTCTCTCCGTTTCCCCTTATCTCAAGGGTGATTCAGAAAGCGCTATCCTTGGGAAGCAGATTGATTCTGATTGTGCCACACTGGCCTCTACAAATATGGTTCCCCTTCCTTCAACCTTACATGGTGGATACTCCTTGGATTCTGGACCCTCGTCCGGACTTGCTGACACGTGTCGGGACAGCTCCACCCCTCCCTGGAGACCCTCCGGCTGACTGCCTGGCTACTCCACTTCCATCCATAGTCAGATGTCACAATTTTTCTCCAGATGTGGTCCATATTCTTTCGTCCTCTCATAAACCATCCACTAGGAAGATCTACTCTAGCAAGTGGAAAAGGTTCTCGATATGGGCCCAGTCCAAAGGTATTGACCTCTACACAGCCCCCATTGTTTCTGTTTTGGAATTTCTGTCTGCCTTATTCTACCAAGGGTCTGCCTCAGCCACCATCAAAGTTCAGCTGGCGGCTATTTCAAATTTTCATGTAGCTTATGAACCTAGCTTAATGGCACACAGGCTGTGTAAAGCATTCCTGAAAGGCACTATTCTACTTTGTCCCCCGGTATCTCAACCTGGTATGCCCTGGGACCTCAATTTCGTTCTGCAGGCTCTCACTCTCCCACCGTTCGAGCCTGCGGCCTCCTGCGACTTAAAATTTCTTACATGGAAATCTGCCTTTTTGATAGCTATCACTTCGGCTAGACGAGTCTCAAAAATCCAGGCCCTATCAGTCAAGCCCCCATATTTGATATTCCATAAAGATAGAGTCTCTCTGAGACCAAATCCATCCTTTCTTCCCAAGGTGGCTTCCTTATCTAATATTAATCAGTCCTTTGAACTGCCAGTCTTCTTCCCCAACTTTTCCAACAAGGCAGAGTATCAGTTTCATCTGTTGGATGTTCATAGGCAACTACGCTTTTATCTATATAGGACTAAATTGGCGGAAGTCAGACCAGCTCTTTGTTTCATTTTCAGAGAATCACTTGGGGTCTGCGGTTTCCAAGGTCACCATCTCTAGGTGGATAGCTGGTTGCGTCTAATTTATTTATCAGGCAGGGGGAAAGAGTCTGCCCTTTCCAGTCAGAGCACATTCCACTAGAGCTGTTTCCACTTCCACAGCCTTTCAGGCTAGGTTATCGATGGATGAGATATGTGCAGCTGAAACGTGGGCTTCTCCTCACACGTTTGTTTCCCATTACAAATTGGATGTAGTGTCCAGGGGCAGATCATCTTTTGGCTCCACAGTGCTCAGGAGTATTTTCCATTGTGCCACCCAGGATGTAGGTGCTAGGGACGCCGTCCCACAGGTGAAGAATGTAGGCGAGATAGGACTACATAACATCAGTAAGTTATGTACTCACCATAACGTTAGATGTATGTAGTCCATCTCGCCTCACATTCTTCATTACCCCCCCCCCCCACCGTCCCCTAGGCCTGGAGGATTTGGAGGATCACCATATCCTTCTTGTATCGCAGAGTCCCTTTGGATAATTTGTTGGACCTCGTTGTTTTGTGTGTGTGTGTGTTTGGGCGATGGATACTATACTTCTGTTGGCAGCAAACTAGATCTAGGGATGTGGAGTAGTGTATTGTGGGATACCACCTTAGCTCAGCCAATCAAAGACTTTCGAGCTAGTAAATAGGCCGAGTCGGAGCTGATATTCGGCTCCGAACCCACAGGTAAAGAATGTGAGGCGAGATGGACTACATACATCTAACGTTATGGTGAGTACATAACTTACTGTTAGATCACTACTCCCCCGGCATGGATGAATTGGTGTCAGACATTCATTCTGCCCGGTCTACCACCCAGTTTGCCACGTCATCATGGGTCAGAGTCCTAGTCATGATCAAGTCTTTTTTCCTCAGTAACACAGAGTTAGGATGTACTGACAAGCATTGTTGTTGACATTTTCTTTATTTTGCTTCATTCAGTATCTGAAGCATTCAAGTGTGTGTGTGTGTGTGTGTGTGTGTGTGTGTGTGTGTGTGTGTGTGTGTGTGTGTGTATGTGTGTGTGTGTGTGTGTGTGTGTGTGTGTGTGTGTGTGTGTGTGTGTGTGTGTGTGTGTGTCTTTGTGAGACAGATTCTAAGATGTCCCTTTTGCAGCCATGTGTGTTACATTTATGAAGGTGTGCATTATTTTCTGTTGTTGCTGATGATGAATGTATTGCATTGATAATTGTATCTGTTATAACTTAATTATATTTCATTTTAGGGTAGTGCAGTGTTACAGCATTCAATGTTGTTGGCTGACAGTACTTAATCCTCTAGTTCTGTTCCTGGCTGGGGTCTATGTGTTTGTGTGAGGTTTGCAAAAGGACCCAGTTTTATTCCACATCTCAGAGATATGTGGGTAACAGGATAAGTGAACTGAGAATGTGTAGATCCCATGTGTATGTATAAGAGCATGCATGTGTCCCTGTGTTGACTGGCTTCCCATCTAGGACTAGCTCCTGCCTTATGCTTGCTGCTTATTGAGATTGATTCCAGCTGTTTTTGATACTAAATTGGATAAAATGGATTCTGAAAATGAGTGGATGAATGGATGGATATCTTAGCTCAGATCTCTCTGTCAGAAAAGCAGACCTAAAACCTTAACACACTTGATCTGATATTGTCAATCTTCATTTATCCTTGACATATGGGACTTGGTTCCGAGTCTCGGAACCGGCTCGGCCATTACAACAGCTCGCTCAAACAAAAAACTCCTCAGACAAGTCCCTATCCAGAATGACTCTCTCTAAATTACCTCAGATCTCGTTTGCTGCTCTTCTCATAAAGAAGTGTCAGCCAAACTCTGCTTGAGCTAAGTGATAATTTTATTATTTCTTCTACTGCTATTAAAGATTTCCTAAAGCCTATTTCTCCTACCCAGTTAACTTTACTTATATGTTTTTCTGGTCTTTTTTCTCTTAATATTTATTGCTTCTTTGAATGAGTGTACTATCCTCTTTCTTCCTCCTTACTGTGTGGTATCTGCCCTACCATTGCTGGCAGTGCTATCCCTTTCTTCTACCTCTGGTAGTTTTTGGCTTACCATCATTGGTAGCCCTTCTGTCTTTCCCACTCCTTTTGTGTGTGTGGCTTTGTAGCGTGAGTGTTTCTGCTGTTGATCCTTTTCACAATCAGCATGGCAGTTAATAGCAGGGGTACGATTGGTTTCAAACAATGTTCTGGTTGTGGCAGAAAAATGCCAAATTCAGATGGACATTCTTCTTGTGTTTATTGCTTGGGCCCAGTGCACTTACAACAACAGTTTGGTATTTGTCAAACTTTTAGTCACCGGACCTTCATAGAGAGGAAAAATAAACTTATTTTAAAAGGTCTGATAAAAACACCCTTTGAGGAGGCCTTGTCTGGTCAGCCTGGAACTGTAAAGTCTGAGGTATCTTCATCATCATACTCTTCCCCTTTCTCAAAAATTGAGCATGCTGAAAAGTGGAGTCATTCAGTGCCAGGATCCCCTTCAGCTCTGGCACATAAGAAATCTAAACCTTGGGCTCCCACAACATCTGCAAAAACTAAGGTGGATAACATAAAACCTACAGAACCATCATACCTGGTTCTAGTCATAGTGATTACCTTGGTACCTCAAGTTTCAGTACCGTCCACCTCGGCACTGACTTTTCAAGTCACCTCTCCTTCCTCGGTGCCTTGTTACAGTGCCAACAATATTTTTGGAACCACTTCCCTCCCCGGTACCATTAGCCCAGGAACGATTTTCTTTGGTTACTAGAACCAGGTATTCTCCATCTATAGACCCCTTTGTGGGACAACTTCCGAACCCCTTTTTAGATATGCCAAAATCTCCTTCAGTCTTTTTGGTCTGTTCCTCTAGGAGTCTCATGGAAGTCGACATAGTGAGGTTTGTGGATCAGCTCCTCATGGTGATGGGTCTTTCAGCTTCTTCTCAGGCTTCACTCCCTTCAAGAGATGGGTCGTTTTCTCCAAAGATTCCACTAGACATTCCTCCTCTAACCACCACTGATCTCAGCTCTGACTTTCCTGGTTCTAGCTGTGCTGGTGCCGACAGCTCTCATGTTTTTGGCCCCAGTCTCTGCATTGAGTTCTTCAGCTTCTTCAGAAACGATGGACTCCCAGGGTTGTAGTTCCATGATGCCATTCGTGGGCTCTTCCTTGGCTTCAAACTTGATGGCGGTTTCCTCGGGGCAGGGTGGAACCATGGTCATGAGGTTGTCCTTCCCACTTCTGGGCTCTCATCCCTCTTCAGGGGGATCTGCCTTTCAAGTTGTGGAGAGGGCGTTGGCCTCTACAGGCTCCCAGCTGGTTTCTCCCCTATCAGAGCTTTTTCTCGGGATCCCATCTGGTCCAGAGCTTCCGCCAACCTCCACACCTGGACAGCGAGCACCGAAGTTGCAGGACACCCCCATATAGGGCCTTACCTCTTCTGATTCCTGCAGAGAAGATCCCACTGAGGAGGTGCCTCAGAAGAGGTCATGTAAGAGGAAACACCTTGATTCCCCGGAGGAATCTGTCACAGAAGATATGGACTTCGATGACGGGGAGGTTTCCCCCTAGATCAACCCCAGAAGATGTCTCCTTTGGAGGTATTCTTGAAATATTAAAGAAGAGGGGTGGCTGGAAGCCCCAAGACCCATCCTCAGAGGAGTCTGTGTACTTGAAAGCCTTTAGTGCTCACCCGTCTACCTCGTGGGTGACTCCGCCGGCTGACAATCTTATTAAACTAATCGCCCAGCAGACATGGAAGGCCTCTGATGCCGTAGAACCAATCTCGAGGTGACCAGATAAAATCCTTTCAGCTCCAGAGGACCATCAGCACTGTGACAAAGGTTTAGTAGTGACTGCCATGGTGGTTGTGGCAGCCACCAAGAAGGAACAAGCAGAAGAAAGTTCCATTGTTCATCCCCCTAACCAAGAGTCTAGGGCGATGGACAGATTTAGGAAGCAGGTCTATCCTTCTTCGACCTTTGTCTTGTAGTCATTGAACTTCATGGCACACTTCACTAGACTTCAGAGGGATCTAATCAAGGAGCTCTCAGATATCCTCACGGGAGCTGTGCCTTATGAGGTACAAGAGAAAGTAGCTTCCCAGCTTTCCACCCTGTAGTCTATCTCTAACTTGTCCCAGATGCTTATTGCACATGCAGCCAAAGGGACGACTAGGGCAGCGGATTCAGGCATAGCCATACGAAGCATGCCTGAATGCACTCGTGTGAGTTTGTGGAACCATTTAAGTCTTCATCTGTCAATGCTTTGTTTGATGAATCTTCCCTTTTTGGCCCCAAAGTTAAAGAAACCTTAGGCAGGTGTGAAAAAGATGGAAAAATGCTGTCTGCCTTGGCCATGTTTTTCCTCTCCTCAATGCTCCTATCTCATGAACCAGGGAAGTGGGAAAATTTGGTTCAAGAAAACTCAAGGGCCTTTTCAGGACACACATGGTAATGACTCCCCTCAGGACATAGGGGAGCTATAATGGAAGACTCCGACCTCATGACAAAGGTGCCCCACAAAGTCAGGGTTCCAGTGATTCTTTTTCAGGGAAACCGTACCAGCACTCTTGAAAGGAGGCCCAATTGCTTGCCTCTGGAGGCAGTCGGGGGAAGACTGTCCTTGCACTCACTAGCCTGGCAAAAGATAACCATAGATGCTTGGGTGCTAAGGATCATTACCAGAGGTTACTATATTCCATTTAAACTTACCCCAAAACCAAGACAAAGGATCCCCAATGTTCCACCCAGTCAGAGGGATCAGGCCACTCTGAAGATTCAAAAGCTGCTAGAAAAAAGATTAATTCAAGAAGTCCCGCCAGACCAGACAGGATCCGGATTCTACTAAAGGTTCTTTTTGGTGCCAAAAAATTCAGGGGACTGGAGACCAGTTTTGGATCTCAGCATTCTGAACAAGTTTGTTCAACAGACAAAATTCCAGAAGGTCATGGTTCACTCTATTCTTCCCTTCTTAGGGAAAGATGATTGGATGTGCTTTGTAGACCCTCAGGATGCGTATTACCACATAAAAATGGACAAGCACTCCAGGAGTTTCTTCCACGTCCAGCTGGGAGCCAGTCATTATCATTTCTGAGCCCTGCCTTTCTGTCTCACCACAGCCCCCTGGGTGTTCACCAAATGTATGGCAGCAGTAGCAGTTCACCTGAGACTCACGGATTCTGAGTGTTTCCATATCTGGAGGACTGGTTTCTTACTGCTCCCACCAGGCATCTACTCATACAGACAAGAGATTTCACCCTATGCACTTGTTCTCATCTAAGTATAATGGTGACTCTTGCCAAATCTCAACTAAGTCCGACCCAACAATTGGAATTCATAGGAGCCTGCCTGAATAGGACCTCTTGCATAGCCTCCTTCCTACTCACAGACTGCAGAAAGTAAGATCATACGCAGACAGTATTCTCCTCAATGACAATGTTCCCGCATTACTAGTTCTACAGGTACTGGAATCCATGGGGGTGGCCATCACATTACTACTGCTAGCAAGGTTCCACATGAAAATCCTACAGTGCTTCTATCCTCAAAATAGTCTAGCCTCACTCATCCTCCATCTCATCTCATCTGAATTACCAATCGCTGCAAGAAGGATTTATCTTAGTGGATGGAATCTGAGGAAAATGTTTTGGTCCGACCATGTGTTTAACCCCATCCACAGGCCATAGTGACCACAGATGCCTACTAGATCAGGTGGGGGGGAGCATTTTCAGGGAAGGACTGTCCAAGGCACTTGGTCCCCAGTAGAAGCCAGTCTGTATGTCAGTGTTTTGGAACTGAGGGCAGTGCTCTTAGTACTGCAAGCCTTTCAAAATGTCCTCCCTCTAGGAACGATTGCAGTTCAGTGAGACAACATGTCAGTAGTCTGGTACATCAACAAGCAAGGTGGAACCAAGTCTTACCCCCTCTATCAAAAAGCTCTCAGAGTGTGACAGTGGGCGATATCTTCAAACCATTTTCTGGTTGCAATGCACAGCCCAGGAAGCTTGAACGTGATAGCAGACAAATTGAGCAGATGCATTCTCCTGCCTCAAGAGTGGTCTCTAAATCCCAGAGTGGCAAAGGAGATTTTCTGTTGCTGGGGCCAGCCTTGCTGCGATCTATTTGCATCCCCCTTGAACAACAAGTACAACAGCTACTTTGCCCTCATTCCTCCCTCAGGGGGAGTCCCTGAGAGATGCTCCCCTTCACGATTAGTCCTTGGGACTACTCTTTGTCTTTCCCCCATTCCTCTAATAAAACTTTTCTTAAAGAAGGCCTTAAGGTTGAAGAGCAGAGTGATTCTCATTGCCCCATTTTTGGTCTTGACAAGTTTGGTTCCCCTTTCTTTGGCCATACCAACTTCAGTGTACATGGACTCTGGACCTGGATCCAGCTCTCCTATCCCATCCTCAGGGACTAGTTCACCCCAACCTGAAAAACTTCAAACTTACAGCTTGGTTGCTCCAGTTCCATTGATTGCCAGGTGATATACCTTATCTTCCCCAGTTCAAAGAATTTTGCTAGTTTCCCATAAACCTTCCACAAGGAGACTCTACCTCAGCAAATGGAAAAGATTTTCCTTATGGGCACATGATAATAAACTTTATCCTTTCTGGGCATCAGTTGAAGAGGTTTTGCAATTTTTGTGTACGCTTTTCGAACAAGAAGCTTCTTCTTCTACCATCAGAGTTCAGCTTCTTGCTATTTCTAACTTCCGTAATGGCTTTGAAGGACAATCTGTAATTTCACATAGACTGTGCAAGTTTTTTCTAAAGAGAACATTAAGGCTAAAGCCTCCTTATAGGGAACCCCTTGTTCCCTGGGATCTTACTATGGTTTTGAAATCCTTGGTGCAATCCTCCTTTAAGCCAGTGACTACCTGTGATTTGAAATTTCTTTCATGGAAGACCATTTTCTTAACAGCCATTACATCCACTAGGAGGAGTTCAGAGATTCATGTGTTAGCCTCAGAACCTCCATATTTGATTTTTTCGTAAAGACAGGGTTTCGCTAAGAACCAATCCATCCTTTCTCCCAAAGGTTGTTTCTGAAAATAGCATTAATCAATCCATTGAACTGCCAGTATTCTTCCCTAATTTTTCCAGCAAGTGAGAATACTGCTTACATTTTTTGGATGTTCACAGACAATTATGTTTTTATCTTGCCAGAAATAAAGATTTCAGAAAGTTGAACAGTTATTTGTCTTTTCAGGGTCTTTCATGGTTATATCAGTTTAAAAGGTCACATTGGCTGGGACCAGTTATTTGTCTTCTTTTCAGGTCCTTCCATGGGTAAATCAGTTTCAAAGGTCACATTGTCTAAGTGGTTAAGAGAATATATTACTTTTGTCTACAACAAGAAAAACCTCCGATTGACAGCCCCAGTTAAAGCGCACTCCACAAGGGCTATTGCCACGTATGCTGTTTTTCACTCTTAAGGCTTCCATGGATGACATATGTGCAGCTGCAACATGGGCTTCTCCACAAAACTTTACTATTCATTACAAAGTGGATTAAGTCGCTGGAGGAAGAGCGTCATTTGGTTCTATGGTGCTCAGGAATATCCTTCCATAAAGCCTCCCAAGATACAAGGTAGTTGGGGATTCTGTCCCATACATTGAGGATAAATGAAGGTTTACAATGTCAGATAAAGAAGTTATGTACTCACCGTAACATTCCATTTGTGTTATCGATCTTCATTTATCGTTGACACCCCACCCTCCTTCCCCCTCCATCAGACTCCTCGTGGAACGGATCTTAGTTCTGGTTATTTGTTTCTTCATGTATGACCTTGGACGTACTCTGTTCAATGGTTAGAGTATTACCTTTCCTGGTCTTTACTTATAGCGGCAAACTTGATCTGAGGTAATTTACAGAGAGGCATTCTGGGTGGGGACTTGGCTCAGGAGTTTTTGGTTCATGCGAGCTGTTGTAACAGCCGAGTCAGTTCCAAGACTCAGAACCGAGTCCCATACGTCAAGGATAAATGAAGATCGACAACACAGATGGAATGTTATGGTGAGTACATAACTTATTTTTCTTGTCATTGGCTTGTTTTAATGGTTGAAAGGATTTAAAGCATGAGTGTGCTTTCAGATGTTTCAGAGATGTATTTTCTTCAAGCTATTTATTCTATTTATTTATTTGCATTTGTGACCATACTAGCAGTGATCAATGTTAACCAATTTATTCTCAGTTTTGGAGCGTATAGAAACAAGACAGTAGCAATTCAAGCTCATACAAAGTTTTTGCAGATTTTAAGACTAGCTTACTGTGAAACAAAGATATTAACATTAATTAGGTATGACTAATCTGGTGAAAAAGGTAGAGTAACCAGAAACACAATGAAGTAAACAGATTGTATACAACACACCAAAAAGCAATATAAGAACTGAGATATATACAAATTTATGGAACCAAATAGGACTGGGAGATGAGGGTAGGGATGAAAAGATGAATTACAGGCCTTGATAACAAGGATGGGTTGTGAGGGAAGAGTGGAATGTAAGAAAAGGGGTACACATATTGCTGTCTTGGAGGAGCTGAGTCTTACAGTAGGAGATTGGACACAATTAAGGAGTAAGAGATGGAAGTCAGGCTATATGATCTGATTTACACAGTGGCATTTTACCTTCATAGTTAGATGTTTTTTGAGCTAATAGTGGAAACTGAGGAGTAAAGTAATGTTTTTTAGATGAGCTGGGAGGGACTCCTGCAGTTTGTGTCCAAGTGAGGAGAAGCTGTGGTTAATGCAGTGAAATTTAGTAAAGGATGTGAATAGTTGGGGTCAGAGTGAGACTGAATTTTAAGGTAACAGGACAATGATTTTTTAATGAATTTAGCTGCTAGAGGAAAGAATGCGTTGGTATGCAGGAGTTTAATTAGTTGGGAGGCTAGCAAAAAGGTTAGAGCTGTGTTTGACTGGTAGCCATTTAGATTAAGGATGCTACTGAAGTTTTATAATGACTTTGTAATAAATTACATTACCTGTAAGTGATGGTGTACATTCTATTTAGGGTGTGGTCATTTTATACATTTTAACATAGTTGATAGATGATGATTGTATACATTTTTTACATGTAGTACATTCCTTTGTAGCAGAGTTTGTACAGGGAACTACAAGACCTCTGCAGTAGTGAGTAATGTTACTAATTGTGTAGGGATCATACCTCTCCAGCACAGTGTGTGCTTCTCATGGGGTACTTACTGTACTATATGTCCAGGTTAGTATATTTCCTCACATTTTTGAGCCTTTCATCTTCATTTTTTTTTAATCTTTTAATCTTCTGTCAAGGGCAGTAAATATTGTTCCACCCTTCCATACTGCATTGGGAGTTTCTGTAGGATTCCTTATGTGACTAGATGAGAATACTGTTTTTCTCACACCTGAAGGTCAAACCAAAACAGGTAATTTCAACCAAGACAGTAGTATAGCTCAGGGCAGCTGAGTGAAATCTTAGTGGACACCCTTTCCCTGTCTTTAGTATAAACTGTACCCCTGTCAGTCTTGTACAACTGCAACAGATGATTTGCAAACAGAACTAACTGCTGAGTTCAAACACTGGGCTGTGTTTGGGGTGGGGGTGGATGGGTGTGCTGCTGCAGTGACAGCATTTGTTGTCCTCATTGACTGACCTGCAGTTATTGGTATCCTCCTTACTGAAAATGAAATGTTCTACTAGGTGTATTTCCTTTGAAGTACAAGTTTTCAGCTTATATCCATGGGCGACTACTAACAATAGCAGTTTTCCACATTCACCATGAGCTGTGAGCTTGTGACAACATGGGGATTTCATTCTTTGTCTGAGTTGTGATGACTTTGGAGTTGATTTATTGTTATTGGGGGTGGGGGCTGCAGGGGGATTACCATGTAATGGAAGATTTTTTTTTCCTGTATGCTTTTTGGGGAATGGGCAGTTCTGGTCAGTTAAATTCTGTGAAATGTGATTTGGATGTATTTTTGTATGCTGTTATCATGTCCAGTCTGCTTTTGTGACAATCCAGGCTTATTTCTGCAGCAGAGTTCTTAGCACAGTACTACACTGTCACTGGTTTTAAACGGGGGACCTTTATCGTCAGAGTTACTAAGCAAAGTTTTATAGGCTTACTTTTCTCAGATGGGGTCAGTTTTGTAGTTAATGCTGATTAGGGTTGCCTCCTTTTGTTGTGGCTAAAACAGGATTAAGGCCACACTCCTCACATTGCACGTAACCCCGCCCATTCCCGTCCTCTCTCCCACCCATGTTTCGCACAATTTGTGACATCACTGTGGCATCACTTGATGGGGAACGGCCCCTTTTTCCTTTCCTGAACCCTGCTTTCAGCCGATTTACTAGGCTTTTCTGTAAAAAAGCATAGTAAATCAGCCGATTTAACAAATAATACTCTGTTTCCTTTTTGAAACAGAATACCTGAGTTTGTACAGTGTTTTCTGGACTACTAGAGAATCAACTTGATTTCCAGATAGTCTGGAAAAAAAATGGATGAGTGGCAACCCTAGTTCTGATTTTTCACCTTCCTTAAGAAATTGATTTCTTTGTTAGAACATAATTTCTTAAATGATAGGTGATTGTTAGGCTGTTGACTCCAAGGGGCTTTTATAAGTTTACTCCTGCTTCTCAAGGTGAGAATCAGCCCCTATACCTTGTGTCTATAAGGTAGGGTTCCCACCTATCCATTTTTTTTTCTGGAGTATTTTGAAATCAAAACCGATTGTCCAGTAGTCTGGAAAACACTGTACAGACTCCACTGTTCTGTTTAAAAAAACAAACAGACTGTCAGAGTTTGTAGTTTGCCAAATCTGCAGATTTGCTATGCTTTTCTGTAAAAAAAAAAAAAAAAAAAGACAGATTTGCAAACTAGAAAAAGATGGCAGAGGGTAGGGGAGGCGATTGGGTGTGTGGGTGTAGTGGCAAGGGGTGTGGCCTTGGTCCTGTTTCAGCTACAGTGAATGGTGGCAACCCAACCATAAGGTATACACCTTAATGATTATGCCAACTTTAAAGCAGTCCTACATTTCACTGAGAGGTGAAAAATTCTGTGTGGCAGATTTTTGTGTTGGAACACTTTTTGTGTTTTCTGTATCTCATAACGTAGCTGATATTTTCCTAAAGGTAATTAATTCAAGATATGTGATTCTAATACAACTTAGATCTATGGATGGGAAACAGAAAATTTACCCCAGGACTACCCCTTTTCCTACTGATGGACAGATGCAGCTCCTAAATTTTCTATCCCATGCATGGGTTCCCTCAAATTATCTAAGGTATAAGGTATGATACAGTTATTCTCATTAGAGGTAAGGTATCGACCATGGGATCGGTATGACCAGTCTATAACCAGATGGGATAGTTTATTTCAAGCACAAAAAGAGAAATTGTCTAGGCTTACAATGGCCCACAAGGGCAGCTAGCTTACTTACCTGTGAACCTATGTGCATTTTATGTTTGCCTTAGTAGTTGAGATCATGATCTGCAATAATTAAGAAATAGAAAATAAGGCTTGTGAGCATTCTCCCAGATTGTAAAAAATGACATATGAATGGAGTGTGTGGGATAGAGTGTCCAAATTTTCCTGTGCTGTGAAGATTTGAAAGAATGCTTTCAGACAGAGCTGTACTGTGATAAAATATGTGTATCACCATAGACTATCCATCAGAACTTTCTGTACTTATAAGCACAGTGGGCTTGTCTGTCTACATTACTTGCCAGATTTTAATCAGTCTGGTATAATAGTGAGGAAGCAGTACTTATCATGTTCTTTTATGTCGGATCTTTAAACACCCCATCTATAAAATTAGTTTTCCATGTTGCCAACACCTGAGTATGTCGGAGCTTGCTTTGTTACTGGTATTGTGTGTTGTTATGAGGTCATGCAACTCAGCGAAGAGGAAGTGGTGATCATCTTAACACGTTTCCTTCTCCCAGTTTGTGCAACCCCCCCTTTACTTTTGGCTTTATTCAGAATTCTTGAGCTAACAAGTTAAGAGGCTCTCAAGTTACTTGGTTGAAAATGTCATTCAGTTTTTTTGTACATGATGCAGTTTGTGAAGCAATTTGATGCACTAAGTAGTAATTTCTGTGTGTTTCTGAACTACCAATTATTTTGTAAGTCATCAGCACATCTATAAGCTGATAAACCCAACTGATATGGAGAAATGAAACTGATAACTTTGCAATTACCTAAGCCTGGTCTTAATAGTTCTGTATGTTCAGAAATAATGTAGTTAGGATCTGAAACTCTAGTATTTATGTTTAATGAATGTAAATATGACATTTTTTTTTTTTTGAACTAATGTGTATATGTGGTCTCAACAGATATTGTATCTGACATACCAGAAGTAACCTGTTTGATGGGTGAAAATCCCTTAAAAAACACTGAAAACCAGAAGGCAGAAATGAAAGAGCCCACTTTCTGTGATCGAATGCTTGAACCTTTCCGCACATTCCGTGATGGATGGATTGCATATTACAACCAGTCCGTGTTTCTGGCTGGCATGGGCCTTGCATTTTTATACATGACTGTCCTTGGATTTGATTGTATTACTACAGGATATGCTTACACTCAGGGTCTGAGCGGGTCCACCCTGAGCCTGTTAATGGGTGCTTCTGCTATTACTGGAATTTGTGGAACTGTGGCTTTTCCTTGGCTCCGTCGCAAGTGTGGCTTGATCCGAACAGGCTTCATATCTGGAATTGCCCAACTTCTTTGCCTGTCTTTGTGTGTGCTGTCAGTTTTCATGCCAGGAAGTTCTCTAGACTTGACTGTGTCTCCATTTGATGACATCAGAAGTCGGCTACTGAATATTGAGCCACTCCCTGACCACTTTTCTGTAACTTCTGCACCTAATGTTTACAGTACGACAAGAATGTATTCTCCGGTAAATGAGTCTTCTTCATATAATGAGGATATGGAGATAAATCCTCAGCCAGAGTCCTATGTGTCTGTAATTCTGTTGTTCTCTGGCGTTATTGCTGCTAGAGTCGGTAAGTCTGTTTTATGGAATTCAAGAATGAGTGAAATAGACACACTGTATTTTTTTTATATGATATGAACATAAATTTCTAGTTAAAGAAGTGTTGCACTTTTATAAGTGGGTAGTAAAGTGGGCAAACTAGGTTGGAAAAGCAGTTTTTATTTGCTATTACAATGTATTTTTCTGCTATTCATATCAAATTAGCATACCATTTATGACATTTCAAGGTGTGTGTTTGTGTGTGCATGTGCATGCGTGTGTATGTATCTGTGTGTCTGTGCACCCATATCTATATATATTTACTTATTGTATTTATGTATTTGTGTATTTGTGTTTGTTTACTGGGATGTTACACTGATAACACTAACTTTTTTTAGTCACAGCCCAGGTGAGTATATCATAGATAATACAGATACAGTGGGTATAAAAAGTGTACACATCCCTGTTAAAATGCCAGGTTTTTGTGATATAAAAAACTGAGACCACATTAAATAATTTCAAAACTTTTCCCACCTTTAATGTGACCTATAAGCTGTACAATTCAATTGAAAAACAAATCTGTTAGGGGAAAAAATATAAAAAATAAAAAACGTACAATAAGTTGGTTGCATAAGTGTGCACAGCCTTAAACTAATACTCAATTGAAGCATGTTTTGATTTAATTATAGCATTCAGTCTTCTTGGATAGGAGTCTGTCAGCATGGCACATCTTGACTTGGCAATATTTGCCCACTCTTCCTTGCAAAAGTGCTCCAGCTCTGTCAGATTGCAAGGGCATCTCTTGTGCACAGCCCTCTTCAGGTCACCCCACACAATTTCTATTGGATTTAGGTCTGGGCTCGATCTGGGCCATTCCAAATCTTTAATTTTCTTCTGGTGAAGCCATTGTTTTGTTGATTTGGATGTATGCTTGTGGTCATTGTCATGTTGAAATTTGAAATTCCTCTTCATCTTTAGCTTTCTAGCAGATGCCTGAAGGTTTTGGGCCAAAAATGACTGGTATTTGGAACTGTTCATAATTCCCTCCACCTTGACTAAAGCCCCAGTTCCAGCTGAAGAAAAGCAACCCCAAGGCATGATACTGCCACCACCATGCTTCACCGTGGGGATGGTGTTATTTTGGTGATGCAAAGTGTTGTTTTTGCGCCAAACGCACCTTTTGGAATTGTGGCTATAACACATTTTCCCACATGCATTTGCGAGACTTGATGTATTGTTTTGCAAATTTTAGCTGAGCCTGGATGTTTTTCTGTGTAAGAAAAGGCTTCAGTCTTGCAACCCTACCCCATAGCCCAGACATATGGTGAATATGGGAGATTGTTGTCACATGTAGTACACAACGAGTACTTGCCAGAAATTCCTGCAGCTCCTTCAGTGTTGTTGTAGGTCTCTTGGCAGCTTCCCTGACCAGTTTTCATCTTGTCTTTTCATCAGTTTTGGAGGGACTTCCAGTTCTTTGCAACGTCACTGTTGTCCCTTATTTTCTCTACTTTTTGATTATTATCTTCACTGTGTTCCATGGTATATCCAATGCTGTGGAAATTTTTTTGTACCCTTCTACTGACTGATACTTTCAACAATGAGATCCCTTTGATGCTTTGTAAGCTCTCTCGAACCATGGCTTTTGCTGTAGCAGGCAACTGAGTAAATGTCAAGAAAATCCTACTAGGACAGCTGAACGTTATTTGGGTTAATCAGAGTCTCTTTAATTGATGGCAGGTGTGTAGCCAAGAAGACTGAATGCTGTAATTAAATACAAAGGTGCTTCAACAAAGTATTAGTTTAAGGGTGTGAACACTTATGCAACCAGCTTATTGTACATTTTTTATTTTTTATATTTTTCCCCTAACAGATTTGTTTGTTTTTCAATTGAATTGTACAGGTTATAAGTCGCATTAAAGGTGGGAAAAGTTTTGAAATTATTTATTGTGATCTCATATTTTTATATCACAAAAACCTGGCATTTTAACAGGGGTGTGTACACTTTTTATATCCACTGTAAATTTAAGTAGAACAATAAAAGCATTGTACAGAGAAAGTACAGGATTAGAGTTAATGCATGCTAGTATGAGATTCTGCATAATTAAAATTAATATAAGTAGAAAGATTTAGTACAGAGCCTGCATTCCTAAATGTGGTACGTTTGAAAACATTTGCACTGTTGAAAACAATATCTAAAGTTTCACAGTATTTACACTATATACAGTAATAGGTGGGACCATGTACAAAGATTGGAAGTAGAGGTGGGATGAGTAGGGATAGAGACAAGGTAGCTAAGTGATATGACGTGTTACTAGGCAAGAGTACTGTACTGGGTTAAACAGGCATTTTTCATTGCTGCCTTAAGTTGTAGTAGGTGGTGAGTTATTTTATGTGAGGGAGAAGATGTTGCCCAAGGGTTGGACCTGAGGTAGAGAGGCAGTGTTTGGTCAAATGAATATTGGTTGAAGGTTGTGAGGACTGCGGGGGCTGTTTGAGAGCAGCTTCTAAAATTGTAAGAGGAAGATTCCTGTGTTTGTCTGGATGAGGGAGGGGATGTTTGAAGTAGTTTGTAAAGTAGTGGTCCTAGAAGGAGGTCCACCCTTTGTTTAACAGAAGGTCATTTAGATTTGGGGATGGTGGGGCAGAAGTGCTCATGAGGGATGAGTTTGTGATAAAACAGCAATTTTTATTGGTGATGACTTCTAGAGTGAATTGTTTTGAGTGGCAGCTGCAATGAGAAAGAGGATTTATGTTAGTTGGGAAAGGAGGGCATCTTTTCCTGTTGCTGATCTTGCAGTGGTGGAAAGGAAAGAGAAAGATTTGTTGGCCCAAATGTGGGGGGACTTGATATTTCTTCTGTTTTTTTTTTTTTTGTTTGTTTGTTTTTTTTATTTATATGGATTTGGAAACTGAGGGGCTGGTCTAACCAGATATGGAGATATTTGAATACATTTGTATTTTCTGTTTTTGTGTTGTTTAGGTCAGAAATGTGTAGCTATTCAAGACAGTTTTTGTGGCTTCTGAAGGGCATTGTTGTGGTTTGGAGGGGAACATGCATCAGTTTGTGCTTGACTGCCCAGTTGTGAAGTAAAGGAAGCTCAGACTGAAGGTGAAATTGAATGCCTTGTATGGTTATTGCTGGTACAGTAAATGAACATGTGATAAGGGTATATGATTTATTTATTTATTTATTTATTTATATTTGTTGACTGGGAGTGTCTGACTGGATGTAGGTCCATTTTCAGTGGAGGCCGGGGAGAAAAGCTCCACAGTTAAAATAAACAGACAATAGTTACATTGGATTACATAGCAATTAACAATTTACATAGCAATTACTTACAACATATTTACAGAGGAAGAACATAGTACATCAGTAGACAACTAGAATCTTTATCTGTGAAGTACATAACAGACATTAACAAATGTTACAATAAGAAGTTCCTGCTGTATAATAAGTACTAGGCTTATGAGCATCTGAGCTTGCTATAATCAAGGTAGTTAGTGGAGTGGAAAGAAAGGTAGTGGTTGGATGG